>NW_024426996.1:12744602-12855414 GCF_017311325.1 Ursus maritimus | reverse complement strand
CACACACACACACACACACACACACACACACCACCACCATATTCAAATCAAATGGATTTATATTAAGTGTCAAACTAGATGCTATAAAATTTATAATCAGATACACAAAATATGAATTGAATTATGAATACACTGCTGATAGTGGATACAATAATATAAGATAAAAGCACCCAAATGGCTTCGCAACTCACTTGAACCCATTGTACTCTGTTATCTGATCTGATTATATCTCTTAGCCAGCTAGAAAATTCCTTTCAAACATGATTGAGGGGCTTTAAATAATGAGATTCTTTTCCCCTTTCCAGCTATCCCTATTCTGGTGATTGGACAGATGTCACCTTTCCTTTCTTCTTGTTTTCTACTAGTGAAGCCATATTTTTACTTTTTTGGAATGTTTGAACAGTCTTCTGCCATAGATGTTGGCATATCTATTATAAGAATGATAATCTGCATTTAAAGTGCCCTTCTTCTCTATTTTACTCGTTGCCATACTTATAATCTGAGAGCCTACTGTAAACAGAATGCATAATACAATATAAACTGCACACAGATAAGAAAAAGTACACAGGTTAATTCTAAAGTCCTCAGCCGGACACCTGCCTACAATTATAACCATTGCTCATGCTACGAGAAGCCAGGGTAGTCTCAGGTCAAGGATTAGTGCCTTCCTCTTACATTCTTTCCCTAGTGCTAACACTAGTAAATGGAGAGTTGCAATGCTGCCTCACAGTCACAAGGACAGGCTGTGTAAGCATATCTCCTTCAATTATTTACTACAATACCAAGAGATTACAATCCTGACAAGGAGTTAGGGGGTCTCAAGTCACTATCAGGTGATTACTATAAAACTTATGGACAGAAAACAGAAGGAGGAAGAGTATTGAGCATTGTTAAAAAGGGAACTTAAAATCTGAATTTTAACTTCCATAAATTGTCGCTGGCATTTCAAAAGTCCTCTGTCAATCAATGGGTTTTCATGTTATCTGTGATTTGACAGATCCACCTTGAAGTGTCCAACTGGACACCATATTCAGGTCTAAAGGCTGCTCAGTAAGAGTTGGATCAGACTGCTGAAGTCTTCAGGACAAGGAAACAAGCCCAGTCTGGCACCCTGGGCCCCCACAGCATTGCAGCAGAGTGATCTGGGAAACAGGGCGTGAAAGACAAGGTCATCCAGACAGAGCTATGGAGACCCCATCACGGAAGGTACGTACAATCAGTGAGAAGCCACTGAGGCCTTTTAGGCAAGACTTCTGATTCTTAACTATGTTTAAAAGATGACTCTGGCAGGCAAGCACAGCAGCAAGGGCCAGTTAAAAGAAAGCAGGTGAGACCTGCTTGGACAAGGGGATGAGCCTCAGTAGTAACAGAGGGGACATCAAAAACTCAAGGACACACTTCCAATGTGGAAGTTTTAGATGCCTGTAAGACATCTGAGAGAGAGAGAGATCTTTGGTTAAAAACTGAGAACCATAAACAAGACTCTTGCAGATGGCAAAACACCCCACCATCTTGGGGTCTTCCTTATGCAATAATGTATTGCTTTCTGATTTTTTTAAAAAATGCAACAGACCCACATTTGATTGAGCATCCAAGTGTAAACCGTTTTCCAAGAGGCATTGATGGATTTACACTGTCACACACAATTGTAAAGTTTAGGACCTTGGCAGCTGCAGTGAATTTCAAAATCCAAATAGAAGATCTTTGTCCTTGGCCTCCTAAGCCCTTTGACCTTCTCTCCTCTAATGATCTTGTGCTCCCTACTATCTCAGTCCTACACACGCACAACCTTGGAAGTGTAATTAAAGACACTACACTGTCTTCTCACCCACCTATCTTTCTCATCTTTTATCCATCGCCTATCCTTCCAGCCCACTCCATTTATCAGGGGACAACACCCCTAAGACTCCCTCTGTTCCCACCCAAAGTTAACCCTCTACTCTCCTTATAATTTGAAGACATTTTGCACATCATAAACATAGGACCTATGCATATGTCCCCTTCACATATATTCAGCCATTAGTCAAAATATAATTTAACTAAGCTACTTAACAAAATTCCTGCTTTCTTATTAGAGCCTAATAAATAAAAGTTTGTCTCTTCATTCTGTTTGTTTTGTAAGCACTTACAGGTCATTATTTTTTTTTAAGATTTTATTTATTTGAGAGAGAGAAAGAGAGAGAGCACAAGCAGGGGGGAAGGGCAGAGGGAGAAGTAGACTCCCTGTTGAGCAGGGAGCCCCCTCGAACCCAGGACCCTGGGATCATGACGCTTAACCGACTGAGCCACCCAGGTGCCCCTTACAGGTCATTATTTGAGAAAAACTGGGAACTTTTAAAAACTCTAAACCCTGAAAATTTTATTTATTTCCCATAAGAGACTAAACCTAAACTGGCAACTACAATGAGGTCCTCTTTAATGTTTGAAATTTAAAGCATTATCCCTGTTGTACACATGCACTTGCTAGGTCACAAATTTATTACGCTTAAAAAGCCCAAAGTAACTTCAGTAACAT
Organism: Ursus maritimus; assembly: GCF_017311325.1. Classification (NCBI taxonomy): domain Eukaryota; kingdom Metazoa; phylum Chordata; class Mammalia; order Carnivora; family Ursidae; genus Ursus; species Ursus maritimus. The sequence goes on along the minus strand of NW_024426996.1, from coordinate 12,852,899 downwards.
ACTTAGTAACCAGATCTTGGTTTCTTTAAAAAAAAAAAAAAAAAAAAAAGGAACCAGAGTGTCTTGGAGAAATGGTTGATTCCAGGATTGCGACATGGAAAATACAAAACGAGCCTGAACTGTTCTATGGTACCAAAAAGTAAAGATAAAACTTTTGGGGTGGGGGGTGAGAGGGCACGTGGTCTGTCAAAAGGACACAGAGGCTAACCTGAAAGAAAGTTCTAGTGGCCAAAACTGGAACAGTTTGCACAGCAAGTTAAATAAAAACCCATAAAATAACAAATATCCATGAACCTGTACTGATACAAATAGCTGAATAAATAAATGGGGAAGAAGACAGTTCTAATCAGTGAACATAAAAAGAACAAATGAGAAAAAAAATGCTTAATCACCATTAGAACAATATAGTCCAGGGGCGCCTGGGTGGCTCAGTGGGTTAAGCGGCTGACTTGGGTTTCGGCTCAGATCGTGATCTCACAGTTGTGGGATCGAGCCCCATGTCGGGCTTCATGCTCAGCTCAAAGTCTGCTTCAGATTGTCTCTCCTCTCCCTCTGCCCCTCCCCACTCGTGTTCTCTTTCTCTCAAATAAATAAAATCTTTTAAATAAATAAATAAGAACAATATAGTACAATGTACATCAAGTTCCACCAATGGATGCTAAAATTAGTGAATAAAAGTTTAAGGAGAAACAGGATATTCACACAATCCAAGATATCTACTAATTACAAAGAGAAAAATAACTTTACACTGGGACCAGGCAAATAGCACCTTAATCAAGGTTTACATCAGCATAAGACGTCACATGCCCCGGACATGATGCACTTCCGGTATTTTTTCCCAAAATGCCTAACTTGAATCTAATCATGAGAAAACATAAAGTACTAATTGAGGAACGGTCTACAAAATAACTGACCATTACTCTTCACAAGTTCATAGACTGGATCCTGAACAGAAAAAGGATAGTGAAAAGCCAGTGAAATCCAAATAAGTGTATAGTTTTGTTTTGTTTTTTTAAAGATTTTATTTCTTTCTTTGACAGAAAGAGAGCACAAACAGTGGGAGCAGCAGAGGGAGGGAGAGAAGCAGACTCCCTGCTGAGCAGGGAGCCCGATGTGGGGCTTGATCCAGGGACCTGGTATCATGACCTGAGCTGAAGGCAGACGCTTAACCGAATGAGCCACCCAGGTGCCCCCAAATAAGTGTGTAGTTTTGATAACAGTATTATAGTATCGCACTGATGTGAATCTATCAGTTTTCACAATTTTACTACAGTTATACAAGTTGTTACAGGAATTCTCTGTACCATATTTTTCTGCAAATTTTCAGTAAGCCTAAAAATTACTTCAAAATAGCAAATTAAAATCAATAATGAAAGAACCCCAATATTTTTTCAATATTCCTAATGGAAGCATAATGTCAGATTTAAAATGCTATCTTTGGGACGCCTGGGTGGCACAGTTGGTTGAGCGTCCAACTCTTGGTTTCAGCTCAGGTCGTTATCTCAGGGTTGTGAGATCGAGCCCCACGTCCAGCTCCGCACTCAGCACAGAGTCAGCTTCAGATTCTCTCTCCCTCTCCCTCTGCCCCTCCCGCTTGTGCTCTCGTTCTCTTTCTCTCTCTCTCAAATAAATAAATAAATATTTTAAAAAATGCCATCTGTGTTCTTGAAAACTTCATCAAGAGCTATACAAACCCAGTCACCGCTATATGCATTCTGAAAAGCATTGTTTTATAAAGAATAACACATCAATAACATCTTTTTCTTGTTACCCTGGCATATTTATGATGAGCTGCAATTGAAATGAGAGCTGTGAGATCCTCCTAAGAGCCAAGCTTTAAGGGCTATCACTATTACACTGAGAAGGAAGGAAAAGCAAGCAGCTTACCGTTTGAAAACTGTTCTCCAGAAGTGATTTGCCCCTCTTCCTTATGATGAGGGAGCAGAAGGCAAGCTGAGGACGAAGCACAAGCTGACACCCTGCAACCCCCCCCCCCAATCCTAACTGGGACACGTGTGACATTCTTCCAGGAAGCTCTCAACTATCTTAATGTGAATGCCTTGCTAGAAGGAAAAACAGCCTCAACTTGACAACGGCAAGGCCTCCAGGATCTTGTAGGTCCTCTTTAGCATATGAAAGTTCTTTTGAAAACCTCCGTTTTCCCTTTACCTCCCCCAACCTCAAAGTATTTAATCAATTTCTCCCCACAACCCCGGTGCAACTCTTTCTGCCCCCCAGGTCCTGTCCCTGTGCTTTCATAAAACTACCATTTTGGACCAAAGACATCTCAAGAATTCTTTCTTGGTCGTTGGCTCCGGACCTCACCCCAGCAAACCTCACCTATATTCCAAACCACATCACTTATATAGGTGGAAATAGTGAAGGGAGAAAAACATAGCAATTTGCTTTTTGTTGAAAAATTCAAAACACTTACTTTGCCTCTGGGTTGGGATGGCATTCTATGAGGTAAGATGGAACACATCTCCCTGGGGAGGTGGGGAGATATGTATCTACCTACGAGTCAGAACACAATGGGTTGTCTGTAGCTCCAGGGAACAGACTTCCAATTTTACCCTTCCAGAGAACTCGAAGAACTTAATACCAGTGAAATGACAACTACCTAATGCTACTTGACCCCAAGTACTAATCTCCAAACAGCTCCCTGCCTAAAGAGTAATAAGATTTTTTCAGTTGCAAAACCAAAGAGATTGGGCTAATGATAAGCGCTAGAAGCCTCATTCAATGGGTTTCAGACCTTGCCAAGATTTTACTCCACCCCTTTGTCAAAACAAAACTTCATTGGAATCATGATGAGAACAGCACTTTTGCTTTACTCACACCCACCCACCTGGGTTTTTAAACAACCAGTGCACTACTAACTTCCAATGTTATGATTCTCTGAATGAATATTTATCTCTATGAATAAGCTATGGTGTGGCTCAAAAATTAGCATCCACCTTCTAACAGTCTCTCAGTGAAGTAGAATATCTGCTTCAAAAAAACTACGGGGGGGGGGGGCTATCACAAGAAGGGGGTGTCACTGCTAGTAGGTTTTGAGGGGAGAGGATGATGAAACGTGACGGTTCTACCAACTGTACTTTAAGCAGATGAACTGTAGGATATGTGAGATCTGTCTCATAAAGCTGTGCTGGGGGAAAAAGATGAAGCCCAAACCATCAAGACACTTGATCATCACTGGTTCACAGCCTAGAGTGAACTGGGAACTGATATTTTAAAGGATAAATGTCAGCTTCCTGTAGGTAGACCTATATATCCTATCTCTTACATTGATGATCATCATTCGGGTTCTTTAATTTTCACTAAAAAATCTCAACCCTAACCTATTATCCCAGTAAGCAACACAGATTAAGCCTTCCCTCTTGATATAACCTTTAACTGCTGCCAAACTTCTATCAAAAAGTCCTGACAGAGAGAAATATAGGGAATTTAAAGAACATTAGATCCATCCGTCCCTCTATAAAATCTAGATTTATCCCCGAATAAACCCCAAACCATCAAACAGTGCCATGTGTGACCATAGGGTCTCCGCACCCAACAAGGGTTTCTTATAACCCTTAGGGTAAGGAAAATTCCAACTACAGCAAAGAGTCCTAGAAAATACACTACTGCATGTACTACCTGGATGGGCATGGGGTGCTCTCCCACTGCCATTTAGTCTCCTCTGCATCTTTTGTAAATGCCAGGAAAAGATTTCTATGGAGCTGGTAGGTTTCCTCCTTTATCCTCACTGAATTGTGTGACTAATCATTCCTTTTTATTACGGCTTCCAGGATGCAACTGTAATTTGCACAACATCTGCCCGAGTCCATTTTAACGCGCTTCCCTTTACACTTGGTTGTATTTTATCTTCCGCTTGGAATACTTATGCTCACCTCAAATGTTTCATGGATGCTTAATAAAATTAACGCAGAAATAGATGTTGGCTGTAAGCGTATTTTAATAGCATCTTAACACAAAAGAATGTGTTTCCTAAGGGAGCTCTTGCTGAAGGCTCAGGGTCTGGAACAAAGATAACAGATACACATTTGTTACTATAAATCTGTTTTTTTCTAAAGGTGGAATGAGCTTTTATATTTCCACTATTAGGCAAGAAAAGAAAACTAGGCAACATTACAGTTATTTTTTTAACTGTAAATTTACAATCTAATTTTATGGTCTTTTATTTTTCTGTATTGCTCTAACTTCTTCAGTACTATTTTTTTTTTAAGATTTTACTTATTTGAGAGTGCACAAGTGGGGGGCAGGGGGAGAGAGAGAAGCAGGCTCTCCACTGAGGACACTGGGTTCATGACCTGAGCAAAAGGCAGATGCTTGACCAACTGAACCAGCCAGGCGCCCTGCTTTAGTTATTATTTTTAATAATAATTGCATAAGCTGGTTAATTTTTTGAAGTCAATCATTAAAAACCAACTATCCACAAAAAAAATTACAAAAGGGAGCTCAATAACTTTTTAGCAAGCCATCCAAAGTTGTGGACAAAAATTTATGTCCTGCAGATAAGAAAAAGACATAAAATATATTGGTTGATCCCTTTAAAAGTACTAATATTAACAAATTTCTCTCCTACCTTGCAGTAACTTCCGTGCTCAGTAAGTTTTTATCCATCTACTATCTATCAACTCTTGTTTCATACATTTGGAGAAAGGCAGGAGTTTTACCAGCTGGTTTTTAACACACACCACCAGACACAAAAGCAGTTTGCACGAAGGCATTGATTTCTGAAAAACCGGTCTGAATTCTCAGTTTGGATTTCACACTCATTTTCAAATGAAATTGGGAAGGACTAACTAAAACCTAGTCCTCTCAACTGAGGTTTTCTATTTCCTACCAAAGGGCCATGCAATACCCACCAACCCTTCAAGCCCCACAACATCCCAACTGGCTTTCACCATTTACTCACTCAGCTTAACAGAGGTTCAGTTCAACCGAGGTCTTCGATCTCAGACTCCGTGTGCTCAGAGGCAGAGCACTAACATTTATATAGACGCTGAGCTGAGTCAGCCAAACCTTCCAAACATACCCTAAGGAAGCAGCGCCTAACAATGGCATCAAGCATCTGTACTGTGCTTTCTAAATCGTGAAGAGCTTTTCCAAAATCTCCCTGGCTCCTTTCCAGACTGCTTCCTTCCCGCGACTCCCAATCTCTGCCGGACGGTCCGGGACTCCCTCTTGCCTCCTGGCGCTCTGGACTCGGTCTCTAACGTCGCAGGACTCAGGACACAGCCTGCGCGCGCGGCAGACCCCCATCCCCCATCCCGCGGGGCGACCTTCCTTGACCGCCGCGCTCGGCTCGGCGACAGCCCACCCACGGTGTCCGCGCGCTCCCGGCGGGCCGGCACTCACACGCGCAGCTAGTGGCCTGGGGAGGCGCCCGCCCGGGGGCACAGTGACGGTCAGGAGCGGCGGGCGGCGGTCTGGGGTGGCCGGGGCGGCCAGGAGGCGAGCGCAGGCAGCGCGGACGCGGGCTTCGCCTCGCTCTCCACCGGCTGCAGGCGGGAAGAGCGCAGGGCGGCGGCTCCCTCGGGGTGGGAGGCCGGAGGCAGACGACAGGAGTAGCGCCGCCTGCCTGGCCGCGATAAAGCACCCTGCGCCGGGGAGGAGCGCGCGGATGGGTTGCCCCCAGCGGGGCACTGGATCGACGGCCACCCTCTTGCGGGGTCCAGGTCACGGAGATGACTCTCCCGGAACGCGCATGGACAAACCCAAAACTACCGCCTCCAGGGTTTGTACGAATGGGAAGCGGTGATTAGCCCTGGTCATGTCAAGACGCTACCCGGGCTGATCAATACCTCTCTAGCCCGGATGAATTTGGTCACTGTCTGTGTCCCGCGCCCCTAAGCTCAGGGGGACGCTGACACCGAGGGTTTTGTTTTTTTTTTTTCCTATCACACACGTTGCCCACCCCGAGAGCAAGTAGGTCTTTATTGAATGAGCTTCTGAGAAACTGGTGCTTACGCCGTTCAGGAACCGAATCTAAGAGGCGGGAGGGGGGAGTTGAACGAAAATATTAGTATGAACGGTTTAATTGTATTCTGCACACTCCTGTAATAAATACTTCTCCGCAATACTGTTCGTGTGGAAAAGGTGGAAAGTGTGCATATTCAAGAAAAGGTTTGGTTATCAGGCTTTATGAATGTGTATGGCTTTCCCAAAATTTGCCTGCCGCATCTACCCTTGAAAATTAATACTTAACATCTATTTTCTGGTTTGCATTTACAAACAAAAATCAAGTTATTTAAAGCAACACTAGGAATTACTGTTAATTCTTAACCCGTTACAGGAAATCTTTAGCCATGGGGCACCTGGCTGGCTTAATTGGCAGAGTGTGTGACCCCTGATTTCAGGGTTGTGAGTTCAAGTCCTATGTTGGGGGAGGAGCCTGCAGGGAGAAGTTTCAGCCAGGAAGCCTAAATAAGAAATTGATTATACATAATTTTTTAGAATATTAAAAATACATACCGTATACTTTTTTTCTTTTTTTAACTTAAATTCAATTAGCTCAAGGAAGCTGGATGCAGGGCTCCATCCCAAGGACCCTGGGGTCATGATCTGAGCCCAAGGCAGACTCTTTGTGGCCTGAGCCTCCTAGGCGCCCCTTAAAGTATTTTAAAGTACATTTCCATGAGGTACCCAAACATTTGAGTGAAACTGATTTTTGGATGAATTTTGAGACCATTTAAACACGCTTAAAGACCCATATACAAATATATTTGTCACTTTAAGCCAAGACTGAGAAAAATTTTTCAGAGATGGCTCTTAATAACTGTTTGCAAAATTTAAAAACACCCTCTAAAGAACAAAACTTTACTGATGTCAGTAAAGACTTTTTAAATTGCCAGCAAATTCTAAAGGCAGTTCCAAGAGGGGACTTATAAAAATGGAAAAAAAAAATACACATAAAATTGTTAAAAAGCACAGTAAAAAAAAGGATAATAAGTTGAATATGGCATTCTGCAATATGTAAAACAAAAACAAACCAAAAGTTTATGCATAGAAAATAGCTGGCAATACAAGAAAATGTTATTTTTCTGGGTTGTGACATTATGGTTCTTTTTTCGTTCTATTTTAGTGTAATTTTCTAAATTTTTTTAAATGCAGATATACAACTTTTATATTGGGAAAAAGAATTTTGTTTAAAAGTAAATCATTAGGGGACACGTAGGTGGCTTGGTCAGTTAAGCATCTGCGTTTGGCTCAGGTCATGATCCCAGGGTCCTGGGATGGAGCCCTGTATCGGGGTCCCTGCTCAGTGGGAGCCTGCTTCTCCCTCTCCCTCTGCTGTTCCTCCTGCTTGTTCTCTCTCTGTCTCTCTCTCTGTGTCAAATAAAATCTTAAAAAAAAAAAATTTAATACAAAAAAAAACCTGAATGTGTATGGCTTTCCCAAAATTTGCCTGCCTTCTCTCTCTGTCTCTCTCTCTGTGTCAAATAAAATCTTAAAAAAAAAAATTTAATACAAAAAAAAAAACCTGAATGTGTATGGCTTTCCCAAAATTTGCCTGCCTTCTCTCTCTGTCTCTCTCTCTGTGTCAAATAAAATCTTAAAAAAAAAAAATTTTAATACAAAAAAAAACCTGTTAATACATATAGCCAGATTTCCCACAAAATAATTCATGCCAAATTCAGTCTCCTAACAATTTAAAAGGTCGCTTGTTCACCTGAGCTCTCACAAATACTGGATAGAATAATAATTTTAATCTCTTTGAATCTGATAAATAACAAACGGCAGTGTTTCAATTTACATCTTTTTGACTTAGTGAAACTTTTTTAATGTTCAATGATCATTTGTGGTTTATTCATAAATTTCTTATGTAAAGGCTTTTTCCCATTTCTTTCTATTGATGTCTAAGGTTGCAGACCAAGGCAACAGGAGACTGGATCTCTGATGAACATTGATCTGCTGGGCTGTCTCCATGCTAGTAGATGTCACTGTCATATTTTATGAGCCTTGCAATCAAACCACAGAATTACCAAAAGTAGGATTTCTTTACAATTCTAATTGAAAGCTTTGGGGCCATCTGGAATCCACGCCGATGAAACACACGTTGAAGATCTTAAATGGCCCCTGGTAGGGGTGAGGTGTCACCATGTGCTTTTGTAGGCAGTATGTATGGACGTAACAGACAAATAGGGAAGATGACCGCAGGTGAAGGGAGTAGACAGATTCATTCATGAAATCAATTAAGCCTCACCTTTTGAAAACTCCAAAAATACTGTCAAGTTTTTCTTTTTTCTGGGGGAGGAGGGTGGTGATAATATGTCTTTCCAATAATCACACCAGTGAGGGACCAGCCTGTATGGTGTTCACCAGGGTATCAGTGCTTGGTGGGATGTCAGCAACAGACACAGGCAAAGGATACAAACTCATGTACTGCTGATAAACGGTATGGCTTGGTATAAGAATGGCAACCAAAGCAAAATCAAAAACAGTATTCTCATTAAAGGAACAAACTTCCTGGGCCTGTAACTTCATGAATCAGTCGCTCTACTATCAAAGCTCCCATATAGACCCATGAGAAGCTCTCTTCATCTACCTGCCTAGCCGTTCCCAGCTGCCCCGAGCTCTCTGTCTGTTCACCAGCATGGCCAGCAAGTGCAAGGGGCCGGTAAGGACTCAGTACCTTCCTCAGTGCTTACTCCAAGTGGTGAACTTCTCAGGTTCAGTTCTCCCTTGCAAGCCCAGGTTTCAGACAGGGCTTATTATGGATCTGGGGGCATTTGGGTTACGTATATAACATCTGTAATGGGCCCAGTATATTTATTTTAACTACTCCCAAATAAAAAACAATAAAAAAGCAAATAAAAAACAGTGCCAAGAGGCTGTAGGCACTGTGTTCCGCCATGGCTCTTTTCAGAGCTACCAGAGAACTCTGATGAACTCCACGAGAGAAAGGTCAGTCTATAAAGGGCTTGAGCACTGATGAGTAAGTGAAGGAGCGGAAACAGGGTGTAGATAACTCTTACCAAAGGTTTTGCTATAACAAGAAGGTAAGAGAAAGGAGTATCTCTGAAAACCATCTTGGGGTTCAAAGAATATATTTCTTATTTGGTTAAGTTAGGCAGGCTGGAATATGTGTGCGAGCCAAGTGGACAAGTCATAAGGAAGAAAAGGTGGTTAATTAGTGTAATCAGGTCCTTTAAGAAGGGAGTGGAAATGGAATTCAGAGGAATTAGCATTAGAAAAGGAAACTTTGTTTAATTGTGTCAGAAGGGAAGGGAGTGAGGATGAGTCCTCATGCAGATAAATGTTTTAATTAGGAAAAGAAAGAAAATTGAAAGAAATGTACTTTCTGAAGTTGGAGGATCTGCTGAAGGTGTGGGTAAAAGCAAAGACGAGGGATTTGAGAAAATGCTAACCCCTAGAATAGGTCTGTATTAGTGTCCCATGGCTACCACAACAAAATCCCTCAAACCTAATGGCTTAAGACAACAAAAATATTATCCTACATTTCCATAGGTCAGAAGTCCAAACTGGGCCTAACTGGGCTAGAATCAAAGATGCCAGCAGGTCTGTATTCCTTTCTGGAACTTTTTCTAGGTTCTAGAGGCCACCCGCATCCCTTGGCTCATGGTCCCATTCCTCTAGCTTCCAAGCCAACAGCAGAGCATCACTCTGACCCTGCTTCTATTATCATATCTCTTTGTTCTGCTTCCCTCTTCTACTTTGAAGGACTCTTGTGATTATATTAGACACACTGGCTAAGCCCTGATAGTCTTTCTATTTTAAAGGCTTTTGATTAACAACCTTAATTTCACTGGCAACCTTAATTCTCCTTTGGCAGGCAACTAACACATTTCTCTTCTGGCTATTTGGACAGGACATCTTTGGGAAGCCATTACCACAAGGCCCTAAGGAAACAAACAGGATGCTAATGTAGGGACCCACCTGATGTGGAAATGTTGGGGTTCAGAGCCAAAGGCCAAGAAAGAACTACTGAGATGTCTTGGGTGCAAAAAGGTATTTTTATTAAGGCACGGGGACAGGACCTGTGGGCAGAAAGGACTGCCCAGGGATTGTGAGGAGCAACTGATTATATACTATGGAATTGGGGGAGATAAAGCCAAGGGAAGTTTCCAGAAGGATTTTCATACACTAAAGAAGACTCACAGAATCCTGGAGGCCTAGCTATTGTCAAGCTAAGGTTGGTCTTCCCTCTAGCAAGGCATTAACATTCAGATTGGAGTTCCTGGAGGAACATTGTACTTTGCCTGCCTCAAGTATTTGTCAGTGGGCAGAAAATTTAATTTTATCTACATTTCTTTTTGCCTTTGTTCCTCACATCACCACCCAGCCCCACAGAGTTGGTATGAATATTATTTTACACTGAAGACCTTATCTTTCATACTTTAATCCGTTATCAGTTAACTTTCAGCTCCTCCTGGACCCCACTGGATCTAAATTGGAGGAGGGAAAATGTGTCCTCCCAATAATAATAAGGGACCTAGAGAGATTGCACAGCAATACCAAGGACACCTAACACTGAATTCTATGTGTAGCAGCATCAAAGCCATGAGTGGGCTTTTCCATTCACAAAGAATTCCCATTCATAAAGGAGAGAAGGTTAGGTTGAATAAATTCGAGAATGTGGTTTTGCTGGGTGGGTAAGGCATAGAAAAATGGAGCAAGGGGTTGAGTGTGAGAAATGATTCATCATAAGAAAGTGAAGCCAGGAAGAGACAGGTTGAAAGGGAACCTATGGAAGGGAAGCTGAGGAGCTGAAACTTGAGGGTGAGGTCACTGAACAGGCATTTAAGGCTGGCATTCCAGGTTTTGACAAGGTTGCAGGGTTTAGACATGACAGTAGCATTATGGAGGTGGAAGGGGGGGTACACTTGTCTTCTACCAATTTAGCATCTTAAAACAACACTCATTGATTATCTCACAATTCTAGAGGTCAGGAATCTAGGGCGGCTAGGCTAGGCTCTGCTCTGTGTATCACAGGGCCAAATCAAAGTGTCAACAAGATGGGCTCTTACCTGAAGGAAGGCTCATTTCTGAAGAATCTGGTCCTAAGGTCAGGTTATTGGCAGAATCCAATTCTTTGGAGCTTTATGACCGAGGTCCCTGTTTCCTTGCTGTCAACCATCTCCTCCAGGCTGCCCACATTCCTTCTTATGTGACTCCCTTCATCTTTAAAGTAGGTTCTTCTCAAACTTCAAATCTCTCAGACTCCCCCTTCCATCTTTTAAAGGGTTCATGTAATTAAACCAGGCACACCTTGATAATCTCACTATTTCAGACTCAACTGATTTGGGACTTTAATTACAACTTCGAATTCCTCAGAGTAGAACCTAGAGTGGTGGCTGGTTAAATAACCAGGAAATGAACTGGAATCTTGGGGTTTAGGGGAGAAAGGAATCTTTAAAATCCTGTCTACCCTCGGGGTGAAGTTGAGAAGATAAAGAGCACAGAAGCTAGGGTGACAGGTTGATCATCTAAAAAAACACAGATTTGGGGGCACCTGCTGTCTCAGTTGGTGGAGCATGAAACTCTTGATCTCAGGGTTGTGAGTTTGAGCCCCATATTGGGTATAGAGATTACTTGAAAATAAAATCTTAAAAATAAATAAATAGGGGCGCCTGGGTGGCACAGTCAGTTAAACGTCCGACTCTTGGTTTTGGCTCAGGTCATGATCGTAGGGTCCTGAGATCAAGTCCCACATCAGGCTCCCCACTCAACACGGAGTGTGCTTCAGATTCTCTCTCCCTCTCTCTCTGCCCCTCCCTGCTGTGCACTCTCTCTCTCTCTCTCTCTCAAATAAATAAATATTTTTAAATAAATATATAAAAATAAATAACCACAGACTTTGCCGAGGTAGTGACCATCTTAGAGAGAAGGGAAACGCCTAAACCAATTGTCAAAGTCTTAAAGTCATGGAGAAGAGAACAGAAGGAGGCATTAATACAGAAAGAGACTCTGTGTGTGTGTTGGTGGAGGTGAGGTGGTAAGAGCCCAGATGTGGAGCCAGACTACCTGGGTTCATATAAATTGCTTTATATAGCAGGCAAGATACCAAACAAGAAATAATTCATTTGGTTATAAAGTTCACAGAGATAACCAAGCCCTAAAAAATGAGCAGCAAGGGAAAAAATATGCATGATTAGGTACGGACAACTAACCTGCAGTCAGAGAGTGGGATAGAGGATGTAACATTTATCCCTGCAAAACAGGCTAAAAGGTTCAACGTTGAGAGTTCATGGGGCACCTGGGTGGCACAGTCAGGGGAGCAGTTAAGTGTCCAACTCTTGATTTCGGCTCAGGTCATGATCTCGGGGCTGTGGGACTGAGCCCCATGTGGGGCTTCATGCTCAGCACAGAGTCTGCTTGAGATTCTCTCTCTCCCTCTCCCTCTGCCTCTCCTGCTTGTTCTGTCTCTCTCGCTCTCTTTCTCTAAAATAAATAAATTATTTTAAAAAATGTTGAAAGTGCAACAAATTTCACATATCCATAAAGTCTTTCATTTAAGTAAGCTTTTTAATTGAAGTATAGCACACATCCAGAATAAGTACGGAAAATCTCAGTAAACAGCTTGATGTGCAGTTACAAGGTGAAAACACCCGTCTGTCTGTTGCCCAGATCAAATATATATGTTTGTTATATGTCAGTTATCTCTCCATAAAAAACAAACAAAAACCAGATAAAACTCATGTGCAGTGATAGAAGTCAAAAGAGTAGTTACCTTTGGAAGGGACAATGACTCGGGTGGAGCATGGAGACTTGGGGGTATTGATAATAAACAAACAAATGTGTATACAGATATACGTAAATATATGTGTTTGATCTGTACGGCAGATATACAGGTATATTCACCGTATAACTATACATTAAGTGGTTTATGTAGATGTTCTGTACTTATTTTGGATCTATGTTACACTCCAATTAAAAAGTTTACTTAGGGGGGCACCTGGGTGGCTCAGTCGGTTAAGCGTCTGCCTTTGGCTCAGATCATGATTCTGGAGTCCTGGGATAGAACCTGGTGTCGGGCTCCCTGCTCGGTGGGGAGTCTGCTTCTCCCTCTCCATCTCTCCCTCTCTCAAATAAATAAATAAATAAAAATCTTTAAAAAAAAAAAAAGTTTACTTAGGGATGCCTGGGTGGCTCAGTTGGTTAAGCATCTGCCTTTGGCTCAGGTCATGATCCCAGGGTCCTGGGATCGAGCCCTGCATCAGGCTCCTTGCTTAGCTGGGAGCCTGTTTCTCCCTCTGCCTGCTGCTCCCCTGCTTGTGCTCTCTCACTCTCTCTAATTAATTAATCAATTAATTTAAAAAATATTTTTTTAAAAAAGTTTACTTAAACATGGGGTGCCTGGCTGGCTCAGTCAGTAGAGCATGTGACTCTTGATCTCAGAGTTGCAAGTTCAAGCCCCACACTGGGTGTAGAGATTACTTAAATAAATAAATACACTTTTTAAAAAAAGTTTAAACAAAAGACTTTATGGATATATGAGGAATAGAAGGATGGAGAAATGCCAGATTACAACAAGTTAATTAAGTAGATTTCGTCACTGCAGAGCATGTGTATACAGCATTTACTCATGGAACCTATCCCCCAAGAAGCATCTCAAAGGTTGTATTCTCAGTAACATATTAAGAGATATGTGGGAGAGTCTTCTGGGTCCAAACTGTGGGCACCTCGAATGCCAAGCTAAGAACCTTAAACTCATCTTGAGAGTGAGAAATTAATGAAAGTTCAGTGTAGAGGGATGACATTGTCAAAGTAGTGTTAAAACGACCGATCTGTTCCCTACAGAATGGATGGGGAAATCAGTTTGGAAATGAACAAAATATAGACTACTGAACTAGAACAATGGTGGGAAAATTTTGAGGGAAGGGGCATGAGGGAAACATCGTGAAGGAGGAATTTATAGTACCTGGTAACTGACGGAACACAGAAGGTGAAAGACACAGGAGCTAGAGCGGACTTCCAGATTTTGAACCTGAGAAGCCTGAAAACCTTATGGTGGCAGCAATGCAAATTGTGAGAAAGTAATGCCTTCCCCCTCTGTGTATGTCCTAAATATTGCCTTTCTCAGAGCCTTGAACACAACAGATAAATGATAAAAAAAATTTGTCGACTGAATAATAAAAGCAAGTTTATCATATGCAATTCAGGGGCCTCTCCACCCCTACCTGAGTCTGCCATGCTACAAATATGAAAGAGGGTTTCATCACATGACCTCTTTCACATGATACATTACTGACTACTATAAACACTTAATTGCCTGCAGAGGGAAGAATTTGTTCTTGGTTGTGAATGAAGTCAAAGTGTAATGAGCATTAAATGACACATGATTCATTACACTTAGAATTCTTTCACATCAGGCCATCATGCTTAATATTATGATAGATGATGTCAGCAAAGCCAAACACGTATAACTTCGCCCAGAACCCAGTAAACATACACACATTATTCTATGTGTGACAAAGCCACAGCCCATCTAGATGGACCCAAGTTTTATCTCACCTCGAGAGTTTTTGCTATTTGACACTTTTGTGCCTCAATTTCTTTCCTCACATTAGAGGTGATAATACCTATGTCACAGGGTTGAGTAAGGATAAAAACAAAATCATGTGTATTTGGAAAACATAAGGTAACTTCGATTTTTACCCAATGCCAATCATAACAGCTAGTATTTATTAAGTACTTGCTACTTGCCAGGCGTGTTCTAAGTCCCTTTACATTTTGTGAGGTTTTTTTGTTTGTTTGTTTTTAAACCTCCCTTTATCTTCACAGCAATGCCCTTAGCTGGATTCTATTAAAATCTCTATGTTGCACATGAAACTGAAGCATAATTACCCCAGGTGATACAGCTAGTAAACAGCTTAGGCTCACATGTTGGCTCTACATTTGTGCTGATGTAAGAAACAAGACACCATTATTTCCTGTAGAAACTGTTAAGAAAAAAAAATTTGGACAAAGAAGGTGGAACGAATTTGCTCACCCCCCTGAGCCACACATATCAACATAAAAGAAGAAAAACAAGAACGTCTAGGCAGTTGCAAATCCAAGACAGGTATCTCCATGAAAGAAACCCTGAACGGTTAGAATTTTATTAAAGCTTGCAGGTTCAGGGACTTGGGTCTAGAAGCAGGGAATGGTAGTAAGGAGTTTGGCCAAATAAAAGGAACTCAAACCACACAAAGCAGAGGACCAGAGTCAGGCTCACTGTCTGAAGCCTAAGGCAGGGATGAGGCTGGCCACTTACAAATGGAGGTGGTGAGAGACAGTGCTGTCCAACTCTGCCAAGGGATGTGTGGCTGTGTTGTGTGATTGGGGATACTGAGGCAGAGACACACACAGCACATTGGTGGGGAAGCTCCCCCCAGCCCATCTTGCCTCCCTAGTGCCTCTAGAGGTGTCTGTGCCTCCCCTCTGTAAAGGGGGCAGTGGGCACTGAGAGCCGCTGGAGTGGACCTTTGGCTGTGAGGTGCCCGGTCTCACCAGCTGCCTTTGAGAAGGTCTTCAATACTGCTGGATAAGCTCCCTGCTTCCACTGCTCCCTGCTCAGTAACAGGCCTTCCCTAAATTACATTTGTCCTCAACAAAAGTGTGTGAGATTCAAGCTACTATCCTGGCCTTCCTCAGCAATTGGGGGCACCTGGGGGGCTCAGTCAGTTAAGCATCTGTCTTCTGCTCAGGTCATGATCCTGGGGTCCTGGGATCGAGTTCCCCATCAGGATCCCTGCTCAGCGGAGAGTCTGCTTCTCCCTCTCTCTCTGCCTGCCACTCCCCCTGCTTGTGCTCTCTCTTGCAAATAAATCAAAGCTTAAAAAAAAAAAAAGACTGATAGTGAATTAAATCATGTTAATCCTAAAAAATGTCACTACTAAGCTCTGGCTAGGGATGTAGCCTAGGGTTGCTCCATTTACAGGTAACAGGAAGACACATGAACACTCTGACGGGCCTTACTACTCCTCCACCTCCACATCCCCTAGCCCTCACATATTTTCCACATCTTTCTCTCTCTGTGTTGTATCTTAGATAACTTCTTCAGATACACCTCTATTCTCTATACAGTTGTATTTATCTTCTATCCAAATTCTTACCTTCAATGATTAGGGATCCTATTCGTTTCTGAAAGTAATATTTTGTTCTTCTTCAAACTGGCCTAATTATTTGATAGTCTATTCTTGTTCATTGTTTTCAGTATCTTTTTTTTTTTTTTTACATTTTAAAGCACTTCAAGCAGAATTATTTTTCATTTTAATTCTGATAATTATAATATCTGAAGTCTTTGTGGGTTCTGGTTCTGTTATCTATGACTTGCTCATTGATGTCTGTTTTATAATTTTTTTTTTAAAGATTTTATTTATTTATTCGACAGAGATAGAGACAGCCAGCGAGAGAGGGAACACAAGCAGGGGGAGTGGGAGAGGAAGAAGCAGGCTCATAGCAGAAGAGCCTGATATGGGGCTCGATCCCACAACGCCGGGATCACGCCCTGAGCCGAAGGCAGACGCTTAACCGCTGTGCCACCCAGGCGCCCCTGTTTTATAATTTTTTAAGTTTTTTGGGCAACCTACCAGTAGGAATTCTTTGAGGCCTAGTTCAGGGTACATTCATCTGGAAAAGTCTGGATTTCCTTCTCTTGGACACCTGGGGATATTACCCATCCTCACAGTTAAATTATAGGCTCATGCTTTTGGATCATGAAAAGAATATAGATTCCGCTACCAAATAGCATAAGATTCGGCCGGTGGCTACAAATTCTCATGGGACTTTTTTCCTTCTTTTCAAAATGTCCATTCATAGTGTACGCCAAGATAGCAATGTTTTCTTGTGGTCTACCTTTGCAGGGTGGGTTTCCTTTCTAGTTTGCCCTTTCTGAGGGTATATTTCTCCTGGGTCTAGGAATTATGCTTCCCACTTTATGTGAATTCAATACTTTGACCCCATCCCCTCTATGCAATGCAGTTCAGACCACAAAGACCACTGTATTATCTCAGATCCCCAGGGGCTTCAAGAATTAGCTTACCTGCTTGGTCTTTGCTCCATTACTGATCCTAGCGGACTCAATCATCTAAAAGTGGGTTTTAATATTTAATGAAGCATTTTTAGATATTATGTAGCTGGGTAGTTTCAGAATTTCTAATGCTACGAAAAGTGCTGAAAACAAAAGTCCTCAAATATATCTGTCATCTTTTTTACTTTCTCATGTTATTATGGAAAATTATAAATATTTCACAAGCAGAAAAAAATATGATGAGCCCTAATGCACTGATCAGCAACTAGTAGCCAACCTTAATTTTATTCATATTCCCCTTTTCTCTCCCCTCCCCACAAATTATTTTTTTTAAGAATGCTTTCAGGGATGACAGGGTGGCTCAGTCATTAAGCATCTGCCTTTGGCTCAGGTCATGATCTCAGGATCTTGGGATCGAGCCCTGCGTTGGGCTCCCTGCTCAGCGGAAAGCCTGCTTCTCTCTCTTCCACTCCCCCTGCTTGTGTTCCCTCTCTCGCTATGTGTCTGTCAAATTAATAAAATCTTTAAAAAAAATAAAAAAAGAATGCTTTCAAATTTTTATTTGTTTATTTGAGAAAGAGAGAGAGCACGAGTGGGGGAGGAGGGGCAGATTAGTGTTTTTATGTAGTTTTGGTATCGGAATGCTGACTTCACAGAAAGAGTCAGGACGTGTTCCCTTCTCTTTTATTTTTTGGAAGAGTTTGAGAAGGATTGGTGTTAGTTCTTTAAATATTTGGTAGAATCTACCCGTGAAGCCATTTGGTCCATTTCTTTTCTCTGTTGTGAGGTTTTTATTATTGATTCAATCTCCTTGCCAGTTGTAGGTCTATTCAGGTTTTCTATTTCTTTCTTTTTTAATGATTTTATTTATTTATTTATTTATTTATTTATTTATTTATTTATTTTACTTTTTTTTGGTGGACAGCAAAACAAATTTACTGAGCAATAGTACAAAGCTCCCAAAGAGGGAGGGGACCCAAGAGGGTTGCCTTGAGAGTTTATTTTTGGGTGTAGTCTCTACATCCAACATGGGGCTCGAACTCACAACTCCGAGATCAAGAGTAACACACACCATCAACTGAGCCAGCCAGGTGCCCCTCAACGTTTCGATTTCTTCGTGAGTTCATTTGGCAGATTTTATGTTTCTGGGAATTTGTCCCTCTTAATTAGGTTATCTAATCTGTTGATGGATAATTGTTCATAGTTTTCTTTTATAACATGTTTCTTTCTATAAAATTAGTAGTACTGTCCCAACTGATGTTAGTAATTTGAGTCTTCTCTCTTTGTCCTTAGTCAATGTAGCTAAAGGTCTGTCAGTTTTGTTGATTTTTTCAAAGAAACAATTTTTGGTTTCATGGTATTATTTTTATACTTAAAAATATATGTACTTCTAAAATATGTTTTAGTACTTAGTCCATGATTTTGTAACTGCTTACCTAAGTATTTTCCTTAAAAGAGTGTGAATTACATTTTAAGGCCAGTTTCTAGCTTTATAATAGGTTCTTAGTAAATTCATTGTTAAATGAACAAATGAGAGTAAGTTTAATGCAGTACACAAAAAGAAATGTATATAAATCATAAATGCAAAGGAAGCAGGGGGTGGTTTGAGGGAAGTGTGCAAAGTTGACCCTTCCACACTGAACACAATCCAATTCCCTTAACAGCATGAGTTTTTTTTGTTGTTGTTGTTGTTATAATTTAAAACAACAGTCCTTGAGGTGGACTTCTATTATTAAAGCCGGGTTTCCACAGAGTTCAGTTCTTCCTCACTTCCCTTTGATGTTTAAATTCCTTTATCATGAGCCAGTAAATAAAACCCCAATCTTACCAGGAAATAATGACTTTCTCTCTTTGTTCTCTGGCCTTACCTGAACTCAATGACTCCTGATGGTTTTTTTATCCTCAGTTTAAGCTATGCCTCCAGTGCTCCAAAAACCTTGCATACACGCATTGCAAGTAGTCATTGAGTTCATTTACAGAATTGGAAAGGCCTTTGGTTAATTGTCAAATCCTTTTGATTCAGCCGGAGATGAGTTACTCAGCTTGCTGAGTTTAAATGCCACTGACATACTCACTAGCAGTGGGTTTCAAATTGTGGTCTGATAACCTTAGCGTACCAAGGAGGGGCTTCAGGGACTCCACAAACCTTTTATGTAAATATTGTTTTTAAGACAGTTTAGCCATTTAGAGAAAATATTTTCAAATCATATATCTGATAAACAACTTGTATCCATAGCATAGATATCTTCCCCCCAAATAACATTCATACATTTTTTATTCCATTCTGTAGTGAAATTAAAAACGTAAATACTGCATATGCCTTTTTTTCAAAAGTGTAGTAAAGAAGAACAACTTGTATCCAGAATTTCTAAGGAACACTTACAACTCAGTATCAAAAAAATAACCTAGTTTTAAAAATGGGCAAAAGATTGATGTGGACATTTCAGCAAAAATATATGAATGACCAATAAGCACATGAAGAGATGTTCAACATCATTAGTCATTACGGAAATATGAACTAAAGTCACAATGAGATACCACTTCATACCACTAAAATGGCTATAATCACTTGTGACACAATTCACAAGTGTTAGTGAGACAATGTGGAAAAACGGGAATCCTCATACATTGCTGGTAGGAATGTAAAATGGCACAATTCCTTTGGAAAAAACAGTTTGGCAGTTTCTTAAAAAGTGAAACATAAATTTACCATATAACTCAGCGACTTCATAAATTTACCATATAACTCAGCAATCTATGTGAAAGAAATAATAACATATGTTCACACAAATGCCGTAAACAAATGTTTAGAGTAGCATTATTCACAATAGCCAAAAACTGGAAACAACCTGAATGCCTGTCAACTGGCAAGAAGATTAACAAAGTTTGATATATCCATACAATAGAATACTATTCAGGAACAAAAATGAATGATTCATGCTATAAGACCAATAAACCTCAAAAACACGCTAAGTGAAAGACAGCAGGCAAAAAAAAGATTGTAGGATTCCATTTAGCAAAATGTCTAGAGAAGGCAAAACTATAAAGTCAGAAAGTAGGTTAGAGGTTGTCTGGGGCTTGGGGTGGGAAAGGGGAATGAGTGCAAATCAGCTTGAGGAATTTTTAAAAAATATACTTCCTATAATGCATTTAGCGTTCTCAGGTACATCTTCTGTATCTTGGCTCAAAAATGCCCAGCTCTATACTCACATCAATCCATAGTCCAACTTGAGATTTGTTTCTGATGTGGTTTTGAAATACAGGTGAGGTTCAGGGGGGTGGAGTCCGGAGCCGACGACCAAGAAATAATTCTTGAGGCGTCTTTGGTGCAAAGTGGTGGTTTATGAAAGCACGGGGACAGGACCCATGAGCAGAAAGAGCTGCTGCACCAGGGTTGTGAGGGGTGGCTGATGATATACTATGGGGTTGGGAGAGGTAAGGAAACAGGGAGGTTTCGAGAAAGAACTTTCATATGTTAAGGAAGATTCACAGGATATGGGAGGCCTTGCCATTGCCAAGTTAAGGTTGTTTACCCCTCTAGTAAGGCATTAATATTAACATAGTTGGGAACTTCCTGGAGGAACATTACACTCTGCCTGCTTCAAGTATCTGTGATGGGATGCAGGTTATAAAGACATTTAATTGTATTTACATTCCCTTCTGGAAGCTATTGCTAAGGCTTTTGTAAGTAAACTGAGGGAGACTCAAGTCTTACAGGATTGTGATCTCTATAAGTTAACTATTTGTTTTTCCTTTAGGGCAGCAGGAGTGCCTGAGGAATGTCACATATATCCCATGGGGGGGGGGGGTGTCAGCTTCTGCTTTGTCCTCAGCTTGCCTTCTGTTCCCTCATCATTTCCACCTCCAAAGTAGATTTTGACTATGCCAACGGGAGACTCTAGGAACCACGGTAACTTGTGCCCCATTGTCACCAAGAACTGACAGTTTTGACAACTTGAAGTGCCATCAGGTTCCCAACACACTTTGATCAGTGCCAGCTAGAGAAGGGGTGTGAACCCCTGCCCTAGGCCCATTCATTCTTTTTTTTTTTTTTTTAGCATTTGTTTACATTAAGAACCTCCCTCCATGTGGCTTCAAGCTACCAGACACACCACCTGCTCCCCTTCAAGCTCCCCCACACATATCCTTAATCATTTCAGCTCTTCTGCTGAAGAATTTGGCCCTCCTGCTTTGGGAGCTTCCCTTTCTCCAGAACTTTGCAGTAGCCTGATTGCACCACGTCAATGATAGCAGCAGCTCCCATCTTGTTTTGGGCAGCATTTCCGTACTTAGGCCTGCTCACTAACCAATATCCATTGTTTATCAAGATCAACAGTTGGGCAGAAGCTCTGGGTCCTCTTTAAGTGGTAATGCCACATAACAATTTTCCCGAAGTGACCTGGGTGGTAGCTGTCTTAGTCGAGCCTGTGATGATGCATGTCATCAGCATATGGCTTCAAAGTTTCCGGGTCTTCCTCCATCTGAATGGCAGCATGGAAAGGTGCTTAGTGAGAAGGCCAAAGGGAGGTGGGGAGGGCACAAAGCTTGACAGTGTGCAAGGGGCCTGTAGGCCTGGGAATCAAGGATCTGCCTTGCAACACATTCTGCAAAGCTGATGTTATGGACTCGCCCAGGGCTGTTTGGCCTCATCAGGGCTGTGCCAGAGTGCACCAGCCTGCAAGTCTCAGAGATTGGAACCAGAGTTGAGCACACAGCCTCAGGCTCCTGAGCTCAGGCTGGCCCCCTGCCCTGAGGCCCTCCATGCAGGCTAAGGCTCTGGGGGGTGGGGGTGGGGGGGTGAGAGGCTGGGGTACAAGCAAGGAATAGAGCTTATGGCTGGGTCTGCAACAAAGCAGGGGCACTTTAAGAATCTAAGCCTGTTTGTTCCTGCAAGGAATAAGGTCTGGGCAGGAGGTGGTACTGAACACAGGTGAACAGCAGTCCACACTGCACAGATCTCAGCAAGGGCGGTCTTTCCTCTTGGTCCCCCTGTTTCAGCAATATGGTCTTGCACCATGGGGTCAGTCATGGAGAACGATGTGATCTCCATTCCTGGCCCTCCCAGACAACTGGCACAGCTTCCTCATTTGCCAATTGAGGAAGAAGCTTCTATAGTATCACCGGGCTTTTGCCCAAACCTAACCTTTGTATGACTTCTTTCCAACCTATTACACTAGTAGGCCATGGTACATTTCAATATAACAAGCTGCCCATTGTCACCAAACACCTTATGAATGAGGTCTACTACTCTTCCCTAGCGCCTTTTCCATACTTGCTTAGTCAGTGTCACCTGTATTTTTTTGAAAGAGCTTTGTCACCTTAACAGCTCCACAAAAAGGGAGTTCTAAATCCCATGGAGTCAATCTGCCAAAAGTCCTGGGTAGTTTTGCCTCTTTCACTGAGGGACAAATAGGCCAACTTTTCCAGCAGTTTTATGGGAGCAACAAGTGTTGTCTCAGAAACAAACACTGCTAGAGTTTGTGCAAGACAGCAATCATTCTTTGACTACACATGGGATTCTGTGTGTGAAACCACTAACAGAAGTTTCAGTATCATAACTGGCAAGTATGTCCTCAATTTTGTTGGGATTGTAAGTCTCCCTTCTGGTAAGCATCAAAGGCCATAGAGAATGTCTCCTGCAACTTGCCAATCAATAAGATATCATTAGATGGTGAAAACGCTGGACATCAGACATCCTCTGATACCATAGGAACATTCCAGTTCAACATGTAACATGCTTCAATACCAATTATACATTATTACACAGCACATAAAATGAATTTGCTCACAGGCCTTCCAATGACAAAATCACTTTTAGCTTTTACCTTTCACTACAAGTTCTATAGCTATATTGGACATTTTTAAAAATGATTTTATTTATTTATTTGTGTGAGAGAGAGAGTGCACAGCAGGGGGGAGTGGCAGAGGGCAAGGGAGAAGCAGACTCCCCGCGGAGCGAGGAGCCCAATGTTGGACTCAATCCCAGGACCCTGGGATCCTGACCTGAGCCAAAGGCAGACACTTAACCAACTGAGCCACCCAGGTGTCCCCATCTTGGACACTTTTTATAGGAACACAGACCGTGGATACTTTTACACAGACACTAACACATCAGCTTCCTGGAGACCAACTACCCTTCTCACTGGAAGGTCGAGAAATAAGGGAAGGGGGTACAGGGGATGTAACTGGCACCAGGAAGCGGAAATTTGCAGCTAGGTTTTTGAGACGGTAGGAAGGTTCTAAAACTGGATTAGTAATGTTTACACAAGTCCATAATTTACTAAATTCATTGGATTGTACACTTAGAATTTATGGCATCTAAATTTCAACAAAGCAGATTTTTAAAAAGCCAATAAACAAAATGTGTTTATCCTAAATATAGGGAGACGTATTTCCTTATTTATTCAAAACATTTAAGAAATTGTACAAAACTATGCAGTGCTCTTTCACGCACTATCCACCAAAGTTTAACATGTTGGATGCCTGCGTGCTGACTTGTGGGTGTTTATGTGTATTTCAGAATACACCCTCTCTTGTCATCTCTGCTTAATCAAAGAAAAATCATAAAATCATTAAGATGCAAAAACCTGAAACCATTTCTGACTACTAGTCTGTAAATCATATTTTTCTCAATACCGTACAACCAAAACAAATGCAAAAATAGCTTTATTTCAGAGGCTTTCCACAACTATAATAACCTTTTTCACATTTTTGTGCTCATCCAAAATACTATTTTCATTGACTAACTTCATAAGTGAATGCTATAAATTTTAATACATAAATAACAATATATATATTTTGTATATATTGGAGTTTATTTTATAAATATTATATGGACTCTCAACAATTCTTGGACTATCTGTTGTTTAGTTTCTATTTAGACCAACCTATTTGTGTTAAACACATTCATTGTTCTGATAGGTTATTATAAAACTATAAATGATTCAGTTTTAGGGACGCCTGGGTTGCTCAGGCGGTTAAGCATCTGCTTTCCGCTCAGGTCATGGGATCGAGTCCCACACAGGGCTCCTTGCTCAGCGGGAAGCCTGCTTCTCTCTCTGCCTGCTGCTCCCCCTGCTTGTGCTCTCTCTTTTTCTCTCTCTCTGACAAACAAATAAAAATCTTAACAAATGATTCCATTTTAGCTTTGACCAGTTAATACAAGTGATTGTATAAAAATATTTATAGCATTTATTTTTAATTTTTAAAAAGGCTTCTGTTGCTAAAACAAAAGAAATCTGAATACTCCTGGGCCATAGATGGCACAGAAAGATCAAGCTCAACTATATTTTTACAAGAAGGGTGATTAGAAACAAGGTCAGTTTAAAAGAGAACCTTATAATTGCCCTGTAAGGCTGCCATGAAGGTATGGGATTCTTCTTAGACAGCAAGGTTTAACTTCAAAAAAACTTTTAAAAAAATATGAGGTTTTCCAGTTCCTCCTTTATCCAACATTTCATAGAAATATAGAGTGTTCTTTCCGTCTTCCTCCTTCCTATTGGCTAGAGTTCAAACATGATGACTGGAATCCCTGTGGCTGAACTGGGCTGGAGATGAGTCTGACAATGGAAGCCACACATAGCAAAGCAACCAGATAGAAGGAATGTGGGTTCTTCGGAAACGCGGACTTTATACTATCTCTGGAATGCCTATTTCAAGATGTCTTGAACATAAGGGATGAATACGTGTCTGTGTTGTTTATGCCGCTGTTTTTCCACTAAACTTAATCTTACAAGTATGGTGAGATCACAGTGGTGCAGATGGAGGGAGAAGTAGGCACAAAGGCTCTGAGACAGGAAACACTTGACACCTTCAAGGCACAGCAAGGTGAGTGTGGCTGGAGTGTCAATAACTAGAGGGAAAATGGTAAGAAACTGTGTAGGGTGTAGTGGTTCATTGGTACTTCAAGGATGTATTTAGATGTGGAAAGACATCAGAGGGTTTCAAGAAAAAAAGAGACCTGATTGATTTATATTTTAAAAGAATCTCTGGGGCAGCCAGGTGGCTCAGTAGGTTGGACAGCCAACTCTTGGTTTCAGCTCAGGTCATGATCGTGTGGTTTTGGGATCAAGCCCCATGTCGGGCTTCACACTTGGCAGCAGATATGCTTGAGGAGTCTCTCTCTCCCTCCCCCCAACTCATGTGCACTTTCTCTCGCTCTAAAATAAATAAATGATCATTAAATTTTTTTTTAATTTTTTAAATTTTTTTAAAGATTTTATTGATTTGTCAGAGACAGAGAGAGAGCACAAGCAGGGAGAGTGGCAGGCAGAGAGAGAAGCAGGCTCCCTGCTGAGCAAGGAGCCCGATGCAGGGCTCGATCCCAGCACCCTGGGATCATGACCCGAGATGAAGGCAGCTGCTTAACTGACTGAGCCACTCAGGTGCCCCTAAAAAAATTTTTTTGTAAATTAAAGAATCTCTTTATAAAGAAAAGACTGATGATAATGTACAAGAATCCTCACAGTGGTGCATAAGCATTTACTACAATATTCTCTACAGTTCTTTCACATGCTCGATATATTCCAGGTTATAAAATTTCACAGAAAGCTTTTCACAATCACCCTTATTAACTGGCCAAAGCTAAAACTGAATCGTGTATAACTTTATTTACAATAGCCTATCAGAATAAAGAATGTGTTTAACACAAAGGGTTTGGTT
The DNA here is from genome assembly GCF_017311325.1 of Ursus maritimus. NCBI lineage: Eukaryota > Metazoa > Chordata > Mammalia > Carnivora > Ursidae > Ursus > Ursus maritimus. Next base: position 12,827,254 of record NW_024426996.1, on the reverse strand, counting down.
TAAATAAAACTAAAAGAATAGTCCAAGAATGGTTGCGAGTCCATATAGTATACTGGTGGGCTCAGGGCACTCTGCTTTTGAATCCTGTCTCAGGGTTTTCTTAAGCGGGTAGGTGATCCTGATTAAATCATTTAACCTTCTCAATCTACCAAAGTATAATTATCTTTATCTCTGAAGATTTTGTGAGGATTAAGTGTTTAGCATAGTTCCTGGCACGAAGAATCATCCCATAAATGGTGTTTTTATTAGTAGTCACAATTATTAGACTAATAATAACATTGGATCTTTTAACATTGGATCAAAACAGTATGAAATGTCCAGTCCCTAAAGAGGTTTTTCTCTATTATGGGTGGAGACAGCTCGCACAAGCATTTTCCATTACTTGGATGGCAAACTCTTAAGCTTTTTTCTACTCTCATACTCAGAAGTGCCCACCTAGGAGACTTGAATATCTAAATCATAGAAAGGAACGTCCCAGGGGTGCTTGGGTGGCACAGTTGGTTAAGCCTCTGACTCTTGGCTTTAGCTCAGGTCATGACCTCAGGAGCGTGGGATGGAGCCTACATCGGGCTCTGCGCTCAGATGGGTGTTGGAATTATCAGATCATTCATGCATTCATCTATCTTTTTTTAAAAAAGCTTTATTTATTTTTTAAAAGATTTTATTTATTTATCGGACAGAGAGAGAGACAGCAAGAGAGGGAACACAAGCAGGAGGAGTGGGAGAGGGAGAAGCAGGCTCCCCACTCAGCACATGACCCGAGCCAAAGGCTGACGCCTAACGACTGAACCACCCAGGTGCCCCTTTATTTTCTTTTAAGATTTTATTTATTTATTTGTGAGGGAGAGAGCAAGTACACACAAGTAGGCAGAGCTACCAGCAGAGGGAGAAGCAGGCTCCCCGCCGAGCAAGGAGCCGGATGCAGGACTCGGTCCTAAGGCCCTGGGATCATGACCTGAGCCAAAGGCAGATGCTTAACTGACTGAGCCACCCAGGTGTCCCCAGATCATTAATTTAAAACAACTATGATAATACAGTAAGTGGTTTTTTTTTTTTTTTGAAGATTTAAGTTATTTTAGAGAGAGAGTGTGTGTGTGAGCAGGGGGAGGGGCAAAGAGAGAGGAAGAGAATCTCAAGCAGACTCCATGCTGAGCACAAAGCCCATGCAGGGCTTGATCCCATGACCCTGAGATCATGACCTGAGCTGAAACCCAGATGCCCCAATTTGGTAAGTGTTCTAATGAAAAAAGTAAACCTGATGGGGTGCCTGGGTGGCTCAGTTGGTTGTCTGCCTTATCTATAGAGGAGCAAAGATAAAAATTCCAACTTCTCTGAAACCATGCAAATGAGAAAGAGGTGGAGTGAAATATTTAAAGTAGTGAGAGAGGGGCGCCTGGGTGGCTCAATCAGTGAAGTGTCTGCCTTCAGCTCAGTTCATGATCCCAGAGTCCCAAGATCGACCCCCACATTGGGCTCCCTGCTCAGTGGGGACTCTGCTTCTCCCTCTCCCTATGCCCCTCCCCCTGTTCTCTCTCTCCCCTACTCTCCCTCTCAAATAAATAAATAAAATCTTAAAAAAAAAAATAGTGAGAAAAGAAAAAACCCAAAACGTTAACCTAGAATTCTGTACCCTATAAAGTCATCCTTCACAAGTGAAGAAGAAATATTTTCTCAAACAAACATTGAGGGAATTTGTTGCCAGTTTATCTTCCTTACAAGAAATGTTAAAAGAAGTTATTTATATTTAGAGAAAAGGAAATTGACATAGGTCAGAAATTTGAAGACAACCACTAAAAAAAGTAAAAAAAAAAAAAGACAATTTATATACTAACAAAGGAGACAAAATAGAATCATATAAAATGCTCAATTAAAACCATAAATGCCATAAATGGTGGGAGGAAAAAGGTGGAGGACAAAAATAGGAACAAAGAACAAGGCAATAGGGGCGTCTGGGTGGCTCAGTCAGTTAAGCATTTGCCTTTGGCTCAGGTAGTGATCCCAGGGTCCTGGGATGGAGCCCCATGTTGGGCTCCCTGCTCAGGGGAGACCCTGCTTCTCCCTCTCCCTCTGCCCCTCCCCCTGCTCATGCTCTCTTTCATTCACTCTCTCTCAAATAAATAAAATCTTTTTTTAAATCAAGGCAATAACAAATAAGATATATATTAATAAATAACAAATAAGATATATATTAATACAATTGTATCAATAATCATTTTAAACATCAATGATCCAAATACAATAATTAAAAGACAAAAATAGTTACACTGGGTCAAAAGAACTACACAGTGTCTAAAAAACTCCATTTTAAATATAAAGACACATATAGATTAAAAATAAATAGACAGGAGCACCTGGGTGGCTCAGTAGGTTGAGCATCTGCCTTCAGCTCAGGTCACGATCCCAGGATCCTGGGACTGAGTCCTGCATCGGGCTCCCTGCTTAGCGGGGAGTCTGCTTCTCCCTCTCTTTCTGTCCCTCCCCCCTGCTCATGTGCTCTCACTCCCGTTCTCTCTCAAATAAATAAATAAAATATTTTAAAAAATAAATATAAATAAAAATAAATGGACAAAGAAAGATAAACCATGCTAACATTAATCAAAAGAAAGTTGGATTACCTATATCGATTTCAGACAGAGCAGAGTTCAAAGCAAGGAAAATTATCAGGATAAAGAGGGGCATTAAATAATGATAAAGGGGTCAATTCTCCAAGAAGACATAACAGTCTGTAATGAGTATGCACCTAATAACAGAGCATTAAATACATGACAAAAACTGATAGAACTGCAAGGAGAAATGGATGAACCTGCAATTATAGTTAGAGACTATAATACCCTTCTATTAGAAATGGACATACCCAACAGGTAGAAAATAAGCAAGAACATAGTTGACCTCAACAGCACCATCAGTCAACTAGGTATAGTTGACATCTATAAACTACTTCTTCCAACAACAGCAGATTACACATTCCTCTCAGGCGCACATGGAACAAACACCAAGATAGACCACACTCTGGGTCATAAAACACATCTTTAAAATTTTTCAAGAAAAGAAATCATACAATGTATGCTCTCAGATCATAATGGATTTAAACTAGAAATTAATACAGATAACTGGAAAATCCCAAAATATTTGAAGATTAAATACACTTTCAAATTACACATGGGTCAAAGATGAAATCTCAAGAGAAATTTAATAACATTTTGAGCTAAATGAAAATGAAAATACAATTTACAAAAACATGTGGAATGCAGCAAAAGCAATGCTTAGCTGAAAATTTCTAGCATTAAATGACTATATTAAAAAAGAAAAAAGATCAAAAACAGTCGCTTGAGTTTCAACCTTAGGAAATTAGAAAAAGAAGAGAAAATTAAATGTAAAGTAAGCAAAAAAAGAGAAATAATAAAATTATAGCACAAATAATGAAACTGAAAACAGGAAATTGACAGAGAAAATTAATGAAGGACAAAAAGCTGGTTCTTTTAAAAGAACAACAGAGTTGATAAGCCTCTAGATAAGTTAACTAAGAAATGAAAATAAAGAGAAATGACACAGTGTTAATACTGATATTAATATATCAGAAAGGCAAGTGTGAACATTACTACAGAACCCATGGACATTAAGTAAACAAGAAAAGATACCATCAACAACTCTATGCCCCCAATTTGATAATCTAGATGAAATGTAACAATTCCTTGAAAGACACAGTCTTCCAAAACTCACACAGGAAGAAAGAGACAATCTGAATAGGCCTATATCTTTAGAGACATTAAATCAATAACTAATAACTTTCCAAATCAGAAAGCACCAGGCCCAGATGGGTTCACTGGGTAATTCCACGAAACATTTAAGGAAGAAATTATACCTATTCCTTACAATCTCTTTCAAAAGATAGAAGCCAAGAGAATAGAGTTGACCCTTGAACAACATGGGCTTGAACTGCAGGGGTCTACTTGTTTTTGGATAATTTTCAATAACTATAGTACAATAATTGTATTTTTTCTTCCTTATGATTTTCTTAATAACATTTTCTTCTCTAGCTTATTTACTGTAAGAATACAGTATAAAATGTTATCAGTAAGGCTTCCAGTCAACAATAGGCTAATAGTAGTTAAGTTTTTAAGGAATCAAAAGTTATATGCAGCTTTTCAACTGTGCAGAGAGTTGGCACCCCTTGGCCGTGTTGTTCAAGGGTCAACTGTGCTTCCTAACTCAGTCTATAAGGCCAACATTACCATATTACCAAAACCAGACAAAGACATTACAAGAAAAGAAAACATTACAAGAAAAGACAAAACAAGAAAAAAAAGACCAATATCTCTCATGAATATAGATGCAAAAATCTTCAATAAAATATTAACTGAATCCAACAGTGTGTAAAAAGAATTATATAATACGGATATCATCTGTCATATCAACAAGCTAAAGAGGAAAAGTCACATGATCACATCAATAAAGACACAAAAAGCTTTTGACAAAATCCAACACCCATTCATGATTACAAACTCTCAGCAACCTAGGAATATAGAACTCAGAACTCCCTCAACTTGATTTAAAAAAATCCACAAAAAGTCTACAGCTAATCTTATACTTAATCATGAGAAACTAGAAGCTTTCTCACTAGGATCAGGAACTAGGCAAGGGTGTCCCCTTTTATCATTCCTTTTCAACTCCTAAAACTCAACAGTAAGAAAACAAACAGCCCAATTAAAAAATGGGCCAAAGACCTTGCTAGCGCACAAAAGAAGATATGAAGATGGCAAATAAGCATATGAAAAGATGCTCCACATCATACATCTTTATGGAATTGCAAATTAAAACAAGAATAAGACAGCACTACACACTTATTAGGCCAGAATCTAAACTACAGGGGCGCCTGGGTGGCACAGCGGTTAAAGCGTCTGCCTTTGGCTCAGGGCGTGATCCCGGCGTTCCGGGTTCGAGCCCCACGTCAGGCTCCTCCTCTATGAGCCTGCTTCTTCCTCTCCCACTCCCCCTGCTTGTGTTCCCTCTCTCGCTGGCTGTCTCTATCTCTGTCGAATAAATAAATAAAAAATCTTTAAAAAAAAAAAAAAAGAATCTAAACTACAGATGACACCAAATGCTCTCATTCATTGCTGGCGGGAATGCAAATTGGCATAGCCACTTTGAAAGACAGTTTGGCAGTTTCTTACAAAACTAAGCGTACTCTTACCACAGGTCTAGTAATCAAGTTCCCTGACGTTTACCTAAATGAGCTGAAAACGAATATTCTCACAAAAATCTGAACACAGCTCTATTCACAATGCCTAAACTTAGAAGCCTCACCAAGATGTCCTTCAGTAGGTGAATGGATAAGTAAACTGTGATACATCTGGACAATGGCATATTTTTTAGCACTAAAAAGAAATGAGCTATCAAGCCATGAAAAGATGTGGAGGAAACTTAAATGCCTGTTACCAGGTAAAATAAGTCAACCTGGAAAGCCTACATACTGTGTGATTCCAACTATATGACATTCAGGAAAAGGCAAAACTGTGCAGACAGTTAAAAGATTAGTGATTGCCAGAGGGAGGGTAATAGTTCAGATATAGAGGATTCTTAGGGCAGTGAAACTATTCTGTATGGTACTATAATGGTAGATACATGTCATTGTACATTTGTCAAAATCCACAGAACTTTCAACACCAAGAGTGAGCCCTAATATAAACTAAGGACTTTGGATGATAAGTGATAATGCTATCAAGGTATGTTCATCACTGGTAAGAAATGTACCACTCTGGATGGTGTGGGAGGCTGTGCACACGTGGGGGCAGGGGTTATGTGGGAACTCTCTGCACTCTATGTCCCACTTTGCTGTGAATCTAGAACTGCTCCAAAGAAATAAAGCCTATTCAAAGAGAAAGTTAGACATACAAGCAGCTAATGAAGAGACATGTGCAGGTAAACAAAAACACTGAAAGGAGTATGACACAGAAATTATGCAGCAAGACTGCTAGGCTTCAGCTCCCAGTCCTGCTCTATCATAGTTTGTTACCTTGGCCAACTTCTGGGTGTCCCCATCTGTCAAAAAAGGACACCCATCTCTGAGGCTGCTGGGAGGCCAACATGAGTTAAACCACATAAAGTGTTTAGAAAAGCACCTGGCAGTTAGTAAGTACACAATAAATGTGAGCTATTATTAATATTAAAAGAACAAAAAAATCAACACAATATTTTATGAAGTCCACCATGCCAGGAGATGTCATATCTGTCTGCTAGGGGGAAAAAATGTACAGATTTTCTTAATATAGCACAAGTATGGACCCTAAGATATGGTAGAAAATAGCATATTATGACAAAATACAATCTATAGACCAGATCACCTCTTTTGATATACTTAGTTAAATAAGGCTATTTGGTGATACTGTTATAGTTTTAAGTAGTCATCCTTAAAATATGCAGAAACACTATATATATAAGATTGAGCTTCAAGTTGAGGAGATATAAGACTGAAAATTGAGGGAGATAAAGATTATTGCATTCCATGAGTCAAAATGAGGTTTTGCAAATAAAACGTCAAATCTCTTTGGACAGGGTTGTTTGGCAGGACATATCTGCCATATAACTTGTTCTTTTTTTTCAAATTGAGTAATGTATTTTGTATACCCAATGTTAGACTACATTAAAACCTGTTATTTTAGATTTTCAAATTTCTTCCGGTACTTGTATTCTAGGATTTCAGAAGGTAAAGAAAAGGAAACGAGAGGCAACAAGAAAGTTAGGATAGGCACGGCCGTGATCAGACAGTAATCTAGACCAGCAGTTCTTGGGTCTTGACCTGCATCCGAATCACCTAGAAACTAACAAGAATCACAGAGGCCCGGCTTCTTTGAAGCAGGAAGAGGTCTAGGCCTTTGCTATTTTAACAAATTCCTCAGGTGATTGTGATCTGGACCCACATTTGATCTGGACCATCTGTCTAATCTCTCCCTTGCTGCTGAGGAGCCAGAGAGGAAGCAGCATGGGTGTCACCTGGGAAGCTGGTTAGAGATGCAGACTCCTGTGCTCTACCCTAGATCTACAGAGTTAGAACATGCATTTTTATCAAGATCCTCAGGTGGGGCACCTGGGTGGCTCAGTTAGTTAAGCAACTCCCTTCAGCTCAAGCCATGATCCTGGAGTCCCAGCAACAAGTGACGCATTGGGCTCCCTGCTCAGCAGGGAGTCTGCTTCTCCCTCTGACCCTCCCCCTCTTGTGCTCTCTCTCTCTCTTTCTCTCTCTCTCAAATAAATAAATAAAATCTTTTTATTCTGAGCTTTCTTTTCTTTTCTTAAGACTTTATTTATTTGACAGAGAGAGACACAGCGAGAGAGGAACACAAGCAGGGGGAGTGGGAGAGGGAGAAGCAGGCTTCCCACTGAGCAGGGAGCCCGATGAGGGGCTCGATCCCAGGACCCTGGGATCATGATCTGAGCCGAAGGCAGACACTTAACGAATGAGCCACCCAGGCACCCCAATAAATAAAATCTTTAAAAAAAAAAAAAAGATCCTCAGGCGATTTATGTGCACATTAAGGATTGAGTTCTCAACCCCTCTGCACTTTGCAATCTCCTGGAAGAGATTCTGGTTTAACAACATGAGTTTGGCCTGGACTTTAGGGTTTTTTAAAGTTCCACAGGCTACTTAAAACTCAGCAAAATTTGAAAAGAAAAATTTTTTAAAGAAATTTTATTTATCTACTTGAGAGAGAGACAGAGACAGAAAGAATGAGCATGAGCAGGGGGAGGCTCGGAGGGAGAGGGAGAAGCAGACTCCCCACTGAGCAGGGAGTCTCAGGATGAGGCTGCGTCCCAGGATCCCGAGATCATGACCTGAGCCAAAGGCAGACGCTTAACTGACTGAGCCACCAGGTGCCCCGAAAAGAGATTTTAGAAGCTAAGATCACAGCATGAATATAGGTGCAGTACTATCATGTTTATCTCAAAGGGTCTTATCAGCCGCAATATTCCATGGGGTGCCCCCAACATGCTACTAAATGGAAAATGTCCGTTAATGCCTCCACAATAAATTTAAGAGATTATACTTGTAGAATTGTTTGTTTCAATTGTTTAGTAGCATAAAACCCCCCTTAGTTTCCCTTTTCTCTTTCACTCCCACCCAAATTAAATTCCATTTAAATGTCATTTTAATGAAACTGTTTAGCGTTCAGCAAAGCACCAATAAAATGAGATTCCATCTACAACCAATGAAAACACTAAGGGTGATCCAAAAGACTGTACAGCAGATTATTCAGGAACGAGAGAGGGGAGAACAGAATGAGGGATGGAATTGAACAGACGATGAAGAGATAAAACTGCTGAGGGAAAGACTAGAGAAAGGGGGTATTCTCCTGCTCTTTTAGGTTTTGTAAACTGTTAATAAGAACTGGCTTCTAGCGACTCGATTCAATGATCCGGGGCTGCAGCTAACTGACAAGCATGGCCGGTTCCCAAAGAAGGCTGTAGTTAACAAATTATAGGACTATTGCTTCAAAGTGGTTTAGAGTCTTTCAAAATTGGAGCTCCAAAATAACTTGAGAGCTACACCTAAGAAACTAGGTTTTCTTTAAACTTGAGAAAGAAGAACAGCTAAATGTTATTGATGGTATAATCTGATCCCATTGGCACAAGGTTAATTTTTACAGATTACCCTAAAATACTTATTCTCTATTTTCACACTAGAAAGTATTAAAACAGCAGCTACACTAAAGGTATTTTAGTTCCAAACCTGAAAGAGGTTTCGTTCCAAACCCTTTAAATACAATTGTTTTTTTTTTAATCACTTTGCAAATCTTCTCTTTCCTCTTCTCTATTTCCCTAGTTTCCTTCTCTTCAAGTAGGAAAGAATTTTGTTTCTTCTGAAAGAGCCAACATTGGGGCACCTGGGTGGCTCAGTCAGTTAAGCATCTGCCTTCGGCTCAGGTCATGATCAGAAGTCCCAGGATCAGGCCTGCATGGGTCCCCACATTGAGCCCTGCATCAGGCTCCCTGCTCCGTGAGGAGTCTGCTTCTCCCTCTGCCCCTCACTCCACTCGTGCTCTCTCTCTCTCACTCTCCCTCTCTCTCTCTCTCTCAAATAAATAAATAAAATCTTAAAAGAAATAAAAATAAAAGAACAAACATAACTACTGCCCGCCCCCAAAGAATTTAAGCAAAGCATTCCCCTGCTACAAGAATAACGGGTATATAAAATTGACTATATTTGCTTAGCATTGTATTTGGACACAGAATAATTTTGCTATGGATGTTCAACAGTCAATAGCCTGGGCATAAATTTGCTCACCCACAGTTGCCACATGGGTCCATGTGTATGAAAGTGTTGCACATCTTCAGGATATTTTAGGTTCTGGATCATTTGTCCTCACATGGCTGAGCAAGATAGCTCCATTTTACTTGTTCTGTTGCCTACAATTAAAGGGGGATAGTTGAAAGTGCTTTGAAGGAATAAAGGACTCTGGTTGCTTCTGGTGAAAGGGGATTCATTATTCTCTCCATCGGAGAGGGATTCATTTCATTGTTTTAGAGGCATTGGCTGTGAGGATTAGGATGCTAATAGGAGTACTTGGTTTCCAAATTAGAGTGGTCGGTTCTGCATGGAAATACACATGAAATCCAGGTCCTAAGTTGCTACAATATTTGTCAGTTAAAAACAAAAAAATGTTTGAGAATCCCACGAAACAGGAAGGCCAGGCTGGCTTGAACAATACTACCCAGTCTCTGAAGAGTACTGCCAATTCTTTGTTTTGGCTTTGCTTTCTTTAAAGCTGCTTCCTCCTTGGCCAGGAGTTGTTCATCCTTTCCTGAACCATATTTACCAGCAGTGACACATAAAAAAAAATGCCCCCCCCCAAAAAATTTCCTGTAGTTGTTCCTTCAATTGCACTGGCAGAGAACTTGACTTCCTGTCCTCTTTCCTGAAGCACAACCTGTTTTGTGTCTTGGGCTCTTCTCCACAAAATGGTTGAAAAGTCTTCCAAAGAGCCCAGCAGACTGCAGCATTCCAGCTCACCAGTATATACATTATCTCTCTTACGTATGTGTTGCTTAACTCTTACCGGATTTATTTGAAAAGCCAAGATTCTAATATCAAAAATACCTAAGAGTTAAACCCCTAGGAGTAATGCATTCCAGTTACACTTGGAGTTGCAAAGGTTCTTTTCTCTCTTGAGAAAGTAAACCTTTCTCCACACTACCTTCTGATACAGATACGGATTCCAATTCACTTGGTAAAAACAACAAAACTAAACTAAAAATATAAACAACCTACAGATGTGTACTTCTTTCTGAAAATTTACCCTTGTCTTCCACTTTCATAAAGGTACTCCATCCTTCCTTTGTATGTGGTCACCAGGTCCATTACTTCTTCCTTTACAATGTTGAAGGAATCTGTATCTTTCCATAACCTCTGACCTTACCGTGGCTTAGCCCCTTATTACTGTATATCTGTTTTCTAACTATTCTCTGTCAACAACACTCACTCCTGTAATCCAACCCAAACCATTCTATACCTTGTCCCCAGTATTATCTTTATTCTAGAATCACCAAAGTCTTTCTTTATACCATTGCCTGTTGAAAAACCATTTGTTCTTCTCTTTACCAAAAGAATCGGGTCCAAACTCCTGAGCCGGAAAAGCACGACCACCACAACCTGGTGTTCAGAGGCCTATCCCTCCTCTTCTTTTCTAAGACAGCAAGGCTGCCATGCTAGAGGGTCAACATGCACTCAAAATCATGCCTCTTATTTTCTCACGTACATTCCTTTGCTCATACTCTTGCGTTTCATGCCATTCCCCACTTTTACACCTTCAAATCCAAAATATTTTTATTTTTTTTATTTTTTTAAAGATTTTTTTTTTTTTAAAGATTTTATTTATTTATTTGACAGAGAGAGACAGCCAGCGAGAGAGAGAACACAAGCAGGGGGAGTGGGAGAGAAAGAAGCAGGCTCATAGCAGAAGAGCCTGATGTGGGGCTCGATCCCAGAACACCGGGATCACGCCCTGAGCCAAAGGCAGACGCTTAATGACTGAGCCACCCAGGTGCCCCCCAAAATACTTTTAAAGCAAAGATTTTCTAAGACTAACCTTATTTACGAAGTCTTCCTTGACCACTACAGCCTACAGTGGTCTCTCCCTACTTTGAGCTTAACACTTATTCTCACTTCCATTCATTGGCAATTATCACTTCCCGCTTCTTATATGCCTCCAGAACCACCATCTCCTCATTTAACTTTGAGATGCTTATATCTTAATCCCTTAACTAAATCAAGAGTCCCTCCATTCATTCAACAAATATATATACTAGGTTTACTAAATGCCACCTACTATACTAGGTATGGGGAGAAAATCCCCATTTTTTCTTTATACTGTAGTGTTGTTTTTTAATGCATAACAAGTAGGTTTTAGGGGCGCCTGGGTGGCACAGTCGTTAAGCGTCTGCCTTTGGCTCAGGGCGTGATCCCAGCATTCTGGGATCGAGCCCCACATCAGGCTTCTCCGCTAGGAGCCTGCTTCTTCCTCTCCCACTCCCCCTGCTTGTGTTCCCTCTCTCGCTGGCTGTCTCTCTCTGTCAAATAAATAAATAAAATCTTAAAACAAACAAACAAACAAAAAAAAAAAACAAGTAGGTTTTAGGTATGACTATTCTACTAGAGACCCCTGCCACACTTTTCATCCAATAGAGAAATCTGCCAAGTACATTAGATAATAGTAAAGGGCTGATTCTTATTAGCTTTTCCTGGGTCTTTAACAGTACAGAGTTACCAGCTGTTGCATGAATTCAACTGGGCTTCTTATCTACTGATACTTTTATAGAAATCACATTTTAATATCACCATTGATAACAGATTCTACAAGATGATGTTATATGGTGTACTGCCAAGTGGTATAATCAGGGCTGGAGCTGAGGCTCCTTCTTTTTAACTAAAATCTTTTTTTTTTTAATATTACAGGTTTATTTGAAACTTAATTCTCACCTTGGGTATGCAAAATATAAACTCCACAAAATGTTCATTTTTTTTACTTTGTAGTTTACAAAAATACAAAATAGAAGTTTGCTTAAATTTATATTACATATTTATTAAGGCAAGGAACTACATAGAAAAAAAACATTTGTTCTGGTTAAGGCATACTTGGGAATAAACCCTTGTGCATTGCACATCTGAAACCACAGTGCATAACAGACTGCATAAAAGTCATAATACAGTTAACTTTAGTTCTTTTAATGTCCCATTATTTTCTAAAAACTTACTAAGATTTCAACTTTAAATCAAAAGCTTAAATCACTTATTTAATTACACATTTGAAATTGGACTGACAAAACTGGTCTCATACTTTAATAGGCCAAATTATATTAAATAATAAAATAACGGAAAAGGTAACAATTCTTTATTTTTTTTTTAAGATTTTATTTATTTATTTATTTGACGGAGACAGCCAGCGAGAGAGGGAACACAAGTAGGGGGAGTGGGAGAGGAAGAAGCAGGCTCTTAGCGGAGGAGCCTGATGTGGGACTCGATCCCAGAACGCTGGGATCACGCCCTGAGCCGAAGGCAGACGCTTAACGACTGAGCCACCCAGGCGCCCCGGTAAAAATTCTTTAATATAAAAGCATTAAAATGGATTTGATTATCTTAAACATTTCTATGATTAATCCCAAATTCTTTCCAAGTGAAACACGCTTTAACACAAGGAAAACTGTATGTTACCCTGAGCACTGTCAGCAAATATCCTAGCAGCTAATTGATATAACATAATTTGGAAACCAGAGATTTCTGCAGATTGATTTCTTGCCCTGGCCCTAATTTGTAATTGATTAGGTAACTTCAAGATGAGTTATTATGATATCCCTGCATTTACATCATGTATTAGCAAATTCTTCCAATTGCCAATCAAAATCTGCAATTTACTCCAGCATTGATAGAATGCTGCTTTTTTGTTTGTTTTTTTTTAATTGTGGGAGGTAACCTTAATGTAACTGTCATTTTGGTCTATATTTAAAGTTTTTTAAATTTAATAAATCCTTCATTCTTTCATATTCTTGCTTTTAGGACCACACTTTTTTTTTTTTTTTAAGATTTTATTTATTTATTTGACAGAGCGAGAGAGCACAAGCAGGCCGAACAGCAGAGGGCGAGGGAGAAGCAGGCTCCCCCTTGAGCAGGGAGCCCGATGGGGGGCTTGATCCCAGGACCCTGAGATCATGTCCTGAGCCGAGGGCAGATGCTTAACCATCTGAGCCACCCAAGCACCCCAGGACCACACTTTTTTTGATACAAAAAGGATATCAGATTGAATATTGATATATGACTCTAGTTTTATCTATGTGGTCACAATTTTCAAAGTAATTTTTTTCCTTCTTTTGCATTTTAAAAAATAGACTTTATTTTTTAGAACAGTTTTAGGTTCACAGAAAACTAAATGGAAGTTACAGGCTCATTTTGTTGTGCTTTTTACAAATTGGAGGTTTGTGGCAACCCTATGTCAAGCAAGGCTATCAGCACTATTTTCCCAACAGCATTTGCTTATTTTGTGTTTCTGTGTCACATTTAGGTAATTCTCGTAATATTTCAAACTTTTTCCATCATTATTATATTTGTTATGGTGATCTGTGATCAATGATCTTTGATAAAACTATTGCAATTGGGGGCACCATGAACCATGCCCATATAAAATGATGAACTTAATCAATAAATGTTGTGGTGTTCTGACTGCCCCATCGACCAGCTGTTCCTCCATCTCTCTCCCTCTCTTTGGGCCTCTCTATTCTAAGACACAACAATATTGAAATTAGACCAATTGATGACCCTACAATGGTTTCTATGCGTTCAGGGGAAAGAAAGAGTCACATCTCTCACTTTAAATCAAGCTAAAAATGATGAAACTTAGTGAAGAAGGATGTCAAAAGTCAAGATAGGCTGAGAGCTAGGCATCTTGCGCTAAGCAATAAGCCAAGTTGTAAATGCAAAGGAAAACTTCTTGAAGGAAATAAAAAGCGCTACTCCAGTGAACAAACCAATGGTAAGAAAGTAAAAGAGCCTTATTGCTGATATGGAGAATGTTTTAGTGGTCTGAATAGGTCAAACCAGCCACAACATTTCCCTAAGCCAAAGTCTAATCTTGAGCAAGACCCTAACTCTCTTCAATTCTGTGAAGGCTGAAAGTGTTGAGGAAGCTACGGAAGAAAAGTTGGAAGCTATCAGAGATTGATTCATGAGGTGTAAGGAAAGAAGTCATCTCCATAACATAAAAGCGCAAGGTGAATAGAAGCTATAGCAAGTTATCCAGAAGATCTAGCTAAAGTGATTAATGAAGGTGGCTACACTAAACAACAAATTCTCAAAGTAGATGAAACAGTCTTCTACTGGAAGAAGATGCCGTCTAGGATCTTCATAGCTAGAGAGGAGAAGTCAATGTCTAGCTTCAAAGCTTCAAAGGCAGGCTGACTCTCTTATTAGCTGATAACTTTAAATAGAAGCCACTGCTCACTGAACATTCCAAAAATCCTAAGGTCCTTAATAATTATGCTAAATCTACTTGCCTATATTCTAAAATCGAACAACAAAAACTGGATGACAGCATATCTGCTCACAATATGGCTTACTGAATATTTTAAGCCCACTGTTGAGACCGACCTGCTACTCAGAAATAAAGATTCCTTTCAAACTATGACTAATCATTGATAATGTATCTGGTCACCCGAGAGCTCTGATGGAGATATACAACAAGATTGATGCTGTTTTTATGCCTGCTAACATAATATCCATCCAGCAGCCCATGGATCAAAGAGTAATTTCCACTTTCAAGTCTTATATTTTAAGAAATACATTTCATAAGGCTATAGCTGCCACAGGTAGTGATTCCTCTTGTGGGTCTGGGCAAAGTCAATTAAAACCCTTCTGGAAAGGATTCACCATTCTAGATGCCATTAAAAACATTTGTGATTCAGGGGAAGAAGTCAAAATTCCAACATTAACAGGAGTTTAAAAGAAGTTGATTCTAATCCTCATGGATGACTTTGACAAGTTCAAGACTTCAGTGAAGGAAGTTAACTGCAGATGTGATGGAAATTGCAAGAGAATTAGAATCAGAAATGGAGCCTTGAAGATGTATCTGAATTGCTATAATCTCATGATAAAATTTGAATAGATGAAGAGTTGCTTCTTATAGATGAGTAAAGAAGATGGTTTCTTGAGATGGCATCTACTCCTGGTGAAGATGCTGTGAAGATTGTTGAAATGACAACAAAGGATTTCTAATAGTACATAAACTTACTTGATAAAGCAGCAGTAGGTTTTGAGAGGACTGACTCCAATTTTGAAAGAAATTCTATTATGGGTAAATGTTATCACACAGCATTGCATGCCACAGAGAAATCTTTCGTGAAAGGAAGAGCCAAATTGATGCAGCAAACATCACTGTTGCCTTATTTTAAGAAATTGTCACGGCTACACCAACCTTCAGCAACCACCAGCCTGATCAGTCAACGGCCATCAACACTGAGGCAAGATCCTCCACCGGCTAAAAGATTATGACCTGCTGAAAGCTCAGATGATGATTAGCATTGTTTAGCAATAAAGTATTTTTTTCAAAGGTTTATTTATTTTACAGAGAGGAAGAGAGAGAGAGAGAGAGCAGGGGGAGGGGGCAAGGCTCTAAGCAGATTCTGTGCTGAGCATGGAGCCTGATGCAGGGTTCAATCTCATGACCCTGAGACCACGACCTGAGCCGAAACCAAAGTCAGATGCTCAACCAACTGTGCCACCCAGGTGTGCCAGCAATAAAGTATTTTTTTTAAAGATTTTATTTATTCATTTGACAGAGATAGAGACAGCCAGCGAGAGAGGGAACACAAGCAGGGGGAGTGGGAGAGGAAGAAACAGGCTTATAGCGGAAGAGCCTGACATGGGGCTCAATCCCGTTACGCCGGGATCACGCCCTGAGCCGAAGGCAGATGCTTCAACCACTGTGCCACCCAGGCGCCCCAGCAATAAAGTATTTTTTAATTAAAGTATGTACTGAGCAGGTCTTTCTGCCCATGGGTCCTGTCCCTGCGCTTAAATAAAACCACCTCTTTGCAACAACAACAACAAAAAGATAATAATAATTAAGGTACGTACTTTGTTGTGTTTTTTAAAGACATAATCCTATTACACACTTAATAGACTACAGTGCAATATAAACATAACTTTTATACGCACTGAAAAACAAAAAAATGCATTTAAGTTGCTTTATTGTGATATTTACTTTATTGTGGTGGTCTGGAACTCCCAATATCTCCAAGGTATGCCTGTACAGAGATTTCCCATGTATTCTCTACTTCCCTCACAAACACACTGTCCTCCACTATTAACATAACCCACTAGAGTGGTCCATTTGTTGATCAATTGATAAACCTACATTGATATATCATAATCACCCCAAAGCTAATCAGTTAAATTAGGTTCACTCTTGGTGTTATACATCCTATGGATTTTGACAAATGTATAATAACATGCATCCACCACTGTAATATCAGACAGAATCGTTTTTCTTTCTTTTTTTTTTTTTTTGATTTTATTTATTTATTTGACAGAGAGAGAGAGAGACAGCCAGCGAGAGAGGGAACACAAGCAGGGGGAGTGGGAGAGGAAGAAGCAGGCTCCCAGCAGAGCAGGGAGCCCGATGCGGGGCTCCATGCCAGGACCCTGGGATCATGCCTTGAGCCGAAGGCAGACGCTTAACGACTAAGCCACCCAGGAGCCCCCAGAATAGTTTTTCTGCCCCCAAAATCCTCTGTGCTCCACACTTCCTCACTCCTTCTGGCACCACTAATCCTTTTACTATCTGCATAGTTTTGCCTTTTCCTAAATGTCATGTAGCTGGAACCATACAGTATGTAGCCTTTCCAGATGACCTTCTTTACTTAGTAATTAAAACATTAAGTTTCCTCAATGTCTTTACATAGCTTGATAGCTCATTTCTTTTCAGCACTGAATAATATGCCATTGTCTGGATGTACCACAGTTTATCCATTCACCTACTGAAGGACATCTTGGTTGTTTTCAAGTTTTAACAACCTTGAATAAGCTGCTATAAACATCCACATTCAGGTTTTTATGAGGACATGTTTCCAACTCATTTGGGCAAATATTAGAGAGCATGATTGCTGGAGTCTATGGTAAGAGTATGTTTCGTTATGTAAGGAACTGCCAAACTGTTTTTCAAAGTGGCTGTGCCAGTTTGCATTCCCATAAATGAATGAGAGTTCCTGTTTCTTCATATCCCGGTCAGCATTTGGTGTTACGTGTTTTGGATTTTGGCCTTTCTAAAGGTGTATAGTAACATCTCTTTGTTGTTGTTGTTTAAAAGATTGTATTTATTGATTTGACAGACAGAGAGAGAGAGTATAAGCAGGGGGAGTGGCAGGCAGAGGGAGAGGGAGAAGCAGGCTCCCTGCTAACTAGGAAGCCCGATGTGGGGCTTGAACCCACCATCCTGAGATCAAGACCTGAGCTGAGATCATGAGTCAAACACTTAACCAAGCGACCCACCCAAGCACTCCCCACTCTGCCCAATATTATTTTTTGCAGACCAGATATTCTTAATTTTGATGAAGTCCAGCTTATCGTTGATTTTTTTTTTCATGAGTCATGCCTTTGGTGTCATATCTAAAAAGTTATTGCCATATCCAATGTCACCTCTCTTTTCTCCTATGTTATCTTCCAGGAGTATTTTGTTTTTCATTTAGTTCTATGATCCACTTTGAGTTAATTTTTGTGAAGGGTGGAAGGTCTTTATCCAGATGAACTTTTTTGCATGTGAAGGGCCATTTGTTCCAGCACCATTTATTGAAGACCATCTTTGTTTGCTCCATTGAATTGCCTTTGTTTTTGTTTTCTGTCAAAGATAAATTGAGGATATTTACATGGTTCTCCTTCTGGGCCCTCTATTCTGTTTCATGATCTGTTTGTCTATCTTTCACTGATAACACCACACTGTCCTGATTATTGTAGCTTTATAGTAAATCTTAAAGTCAGGTAATATCAATCCTTCTACTTTTTCTTTTTCTTCAAAGCTATGTTGGCTATTCTGGGTCTTTTACCTCTGTACAAACTTGAGAATCAGTTTGTAGATAACCATAAAATAACTTGCTTAGATATTTATTGCAATTGCATTGAATCTATAGATCAAGTTGGGAAGAACTGACATGTTGATCATGGTGGCTCTTTCCATCTATGAACATGAAATATTCCTCCATTTATTTAGCTACTCTTAGAGTTCATTCATTAGACTGTTACAGCTTTCCTCATTCCAGATTTTGTTCATATTTTGTTAGATTTACACCTAAGTATTTCATTTTGGAGATGCTAATGTAAATTGCATTTTGTTTTTAATGTCAAATTCCACTTGGTTGTTGCAGGTAAATAGGACAGTAGTTGACTTTTGTAGATTAACCCAGAGTCCTGCAAACTTGCTATATTACTTATTAGCCCTAGGAGTTTTTGTCATTGGTTCTTTTGGTTTTCTACATAGACAAGCATGTCATTTGCAAACAAAGACAGTTTTATTTCTTCCTTTCCAATTGCATAACTGTTGTTCTTTTTCTTGTCTTACTGCATCCATCACTAGGACTTCCAGTATGATGTTGAAAAGGAGTGGTGAGAAGGGACACCCTTGCCTAGTTCCTGATCTTATTGGGTAAGCTTCTAGTTTCTCACGATTAAGTATGATGGTAGCTGTAGGCTCTTTGTAGATGTTCTTTATCAAGCTGAAAGAGTTCTTCTCTATTCCTAGTTTGCTGAGAGTTTGTGATCATTAATGAGTCTTGGATTTTGTCAAATGTTTTTTTGTGCCTCTACTGATATGATCATGTGATTTTTCTTCTTTAGCCCTGTTGATGTGATTACATTAATTTATTTCAAATGTTGAACCAGTCCTGCATATCTGGGATAAATCCCAATTGGGTATAATTTTTGGTGCATAACTCCAAGTGATGTATAATTCTTTTTACATATTGTTGGGTTCAATTTATTATTATTTTGTTGATAATTTTTGCATTTATATCATGAGATATATTGGTCTGTAGTTTTCTTTTCTTGTAATGTCTTTGTCTGGTCTTAGTATTAGGATAATGCTGGCCTTATAGACTGAACTAGGAAGTATTCCCTTGGCTTCTACCTACAAGATATTGTAGATAGTTGGTATAATCTTTCCTTAAATGTTTGATGGAATTCCCCAGTAAACCCATCTGGGCCATGTACTCAGTGTTTAAGAAAGTTATTAATTACTGATACAATTTCTTTAATATCTAGTCTTTTCAAATTATTGACTAGGTCTCTTTTTTTCTTTTAAAAGATTTTATTTATTTATTTGACAGAGAAAGAGAGCGAGCACAAGTAGGCGGAGCGGCAGGCAGAGGGAGAGGGAGGAGAAGACTCCCTGCTGAGCAGGGAGCTTGAGGCGGGGCCCAGTCCCAGGACCCCTTGATCATGACCTGAGCCGAAGGCAGATGCTTACTCAACTGAGCCACCCAGGCACCCTGGTTTTGTTTTGTTTTGTTTTTAAAGAGGAGATAATTTTATTGTTTTGGGTGGTTTCAATACATAGTCCTGCTATCTACTTGTTACTAGGAAGAATTCTCAATATCTTAGGCATACTCAAAAATTAATTGATTTATGTCCAATAACTGGATAATCTAGATCTAGCGACTAATTATAGTTAACATGTAGACATTTTAATTAGCAATGTATTCATTATTTATTCATTTTGCTGTTCCTTCAAACTTGTAATTTCACTAGCAAGCTGCAATATTTTAAATTACAAGTTTAAACGAACAAAAAATTTATAAGTTAAAACAGAGCATTATAGACCTATTTCTATGATCCCAGCAGTTAATACAGACTGCTTGGAAGAAAAAAGTTGCTGGGTCAAAATCCTCTAGACCGTACTCTCTGCCTCTTTTGGCAAATTCTTAAATATAACTATAGGCATACTAACTAAACTTAAACTGATACAACTAATTATAAAACCATAACAGTTGGCTCAGGGCACATCAGAATCACTTGGGGTGCTTTTCAAAAATTAAGAGTCTTAAGCACATCCCCGAATGAAATTCTGATTCAGTAGTTAAGTCAGAAATCTAGATTTAAACAGGGATGCCTGGCTGGCTCAGTTGGTAGAGTATGTGACTTTTGATCTCAGGGTTGTGAGTTTGAGCCCCACGTTGTGTGTAGAGATTATTCAAAAAGAGAGAGAGAGGGACGCCTAGGTAGCTCAGTTGGTTAAGTGGCTGCCTTCGGCTCAGGACATGATCCTAGGGTCCTGGAATCGAGTCCTGCATAGGGTTCCCTGCTCAGTGGGGGGCCTGTTTCCCCCTCTGCCTGCTCTGCCTGCTGCTCTCCCTGCTTGTACTCTCTCTCAATCTCTCTGACACATAAATTTAAAAATCTTAAAAAATAAATAAAAAATAATAAAAATAAAAAAAGAGAGAGAAATCTAAATTTAAACAAACAACACCAGGTGATTCTGATTCTGATACAGGTAATCTGTGGACCACACCTTGAGAAGCAATATGTAGGGGTAAGACAAGGTAGACTTGATCAATATTTCCCTCCTCTTCAGTGTGCTAAGATGGACCCGAAATTGATTCCTGAGAAAATAACAGACTTGGCCTTGTATGGCCTGGTTTCCTTAACATCCATAAAAGAATGTCAACACTGAATGGTGAATATGTGTGGGCTATATAGAGGAGAACTTACATTCACTCTTAACTGGAATAAGGGAAGAGAAAAAAACAATCTCTGTGTTGGTCAGGAAAGGGTAGAGGTGGGAAACAGAAATAAAGTATTAGGTCAGAGGAATGCCAACTGTCATCATTTTGTAAATAAGTCATATTTATTTAATCTTAGTGTGCCTATGGCTAGGTCAAAAAAACACATGCAATTTCCCAAAGCATTTGCCAGTATGAAATGAAATTCATCTATTTTCACTAGCAATTCTTAGAGTCAATCCTTTCCAAAGGCACCCTCTAGAGAAGAAACCATTAATGAATGATTGCATTTGATGATTGACTACCCTGTTTTTTCAGTAATTTTACATAAGTTTTAACTATACTAAGAAGGAGAAAATGCCTCCATAACTTTCTATTTTATTTCCAACATCACTCACAGTCCTGGGTTGTCTTTTTGATATTGTATGGAAACTATACCCCAGATTAAACTCCTTTAACAAGGTAAAACCACTCTTTTGAAAAGAAGTATAACTAGTTTGGTACAAGTGGTTCTCATGATCTTTATCCTAGTCCTTCTTCTTTCTATGTGCCCATATACCCATTTACTATCTCTTCAATAACCATTTCAGAACTCTGACAAGCCAAGCTTATCAGCTGTGTTGCCTGGACCATGTACTACTCTTGGTTATTGGCATAACTTGAGATTTCCCCAAGAAGCACCAGCTTTGGGGTACAAATGAACCTGTGAATGGTGATTGCTTGAGTATCACTGATTTATGCCCCTATCTCCATGATGCAGGACCTCCAGCTTCCAAATACTTTTTGGGATCGCATTCTTTTTTTTTTTTTTAAGATTTTATTTATTTATTTGACAGAGAGAGACAGCAAGAGAGGAAACACAAGCAGGGGGAGTGTGAGAGGGAGAAGCAGGCATCCCGCCAAGCAGGGAGCCCGATGTGGAACTCGATCCCAGTACCCTGGGATCATGACCTGAGCCGAAGGCAGACGCTTAAAGGCTGAGCCACCCAGGCACCCTGGGATCACATTCTGATACAAATCTCCTAATGCCCTTCTACTGGGGCCCCTCAATGTCCGGTGTCCACGAAGCAGGTGACAGTAGAGTCCACTACTGCAGCTGACTTATGTGAAAACATTGACATTCCCAGCAGCGGTGCTTGTCTTCCAGGGCTCCAAAATCTGAATGAAAGTCCTGAAAGTGTCAGAACAAGGCTTCATTTTCTTTAGCCCCTACTGTGCCAGAACACTGCATGACCCACAGAAGCAGAGGGAGACACCATACCTTGCTCGTTACTCAAAACACTTGACACCAAATATGCAGGGCCTTTTTTTCCTCACACCAACCGATTCTCCGACTCTTCAGATGTGAATTGAGTGTCCTACAATTAAATTCAATTCTGACACCAACTACCAAGAATCACCATACAGGTACACAGGTTAAGGGTCAGTCCCACAAAACTGCCCTCACTACAGAGGCCAGTTTCAAGTCCTTGCACTTCTGACCAACCAGCTATAAATCAGGGGTTCCCACAGTCCTCTCCTCAGGTTTGAAAACTTGCCAGAACAGCTCACAGAGCTCAGGACAGCAGTTTATTTACCAGTTTGCTGTGAAGAATCCAACTCAGGAACAGCCAAATAGAGGAGACGCACTGGGCAAGGTATGGAGGAAGCGGCACAGAGCTTCCACACCCTCTCTGGGGACGCCACCCTCTCAACACCGTGATGTGTTCACCAGCCTGAAACTCTCCAAACCCCATCATCTAGCGGTTTTTATAGAGGTTCCGTTACACAGGCATGATTGATTAAACCATTGGTTGTTGGTGACTGCACTCAATTTCCAGTCCCTCTCCCCTTCCTGGAGGTTAGGGGGTGAGACTACAAGTTCCAACCCACTAATCAGATGGTTATTTCTCGGGCAGCCAGCCTCTATCCTGAAATTCTTTTGGGGCCCACCAAAAGTCATCTTATTAGCATAAACTCAGACAGGAATGAAAAGGGCTTGTTATGAAACACACACAAAAAAATACTTTTATCACCCTTATCAGTCAGGAAATTGCAAGAGTTTTAGAAGCTGTGTCAGGACCCAGGGACAAAGACATAATATATATTTCTTTTTTTTTTTTTTTAAGATTTTATTTATTTATTCGACAGAGATAGAGGCAGCCAGTGAGAGAGAGGGAACACAAGCAGGGGGAGTGGGAGAGGAAGAAGCAGGCTCATAGCGGAGGAGCCTGATGTGGGGCTTGATCCCACAACGCCGGGATCACGCCCTGAGCTGAAGGCAGACGCCTAACCGCTGTGCCACCCAGGTGCCCCATAATATATATTTCTTAATGTATCACGCCCAAGTCTTACATGTCACTCTTGAACACAGACCATCAGCTTTTACTCATAGGTCTTCTTTCCCCAAGGTTCAGACCTAGCCTAGAAGGTCCTGCTGAGGTCCAGATGCTACATCAGCCTCTCTTGCCTACCCACCCTTCAAATGTATTAACTAAATCCAAATTCCAGTTTTGACTCAGTTACTGCACCAAGACACTTGTCCATTTCTAGTTTACTGGTTCTTCTTCTGCTTTCTAGATCACTGAGAACATCTTGCTTCATCCAGCAAGTAAATAGAACTCCCACAAGATGCAGACAGCATCAGACAAGAGGCTGACCAAGCTGCAGAGAGTGCTAAACCAAGAGTCACCAGCAGACTGTACTAATAACAGTCACAATAAACTAGGTGTTGGAACTCAGAGGTGGAAGTCGTTGGGGGAAGGGGAGGTGCTGGATAGTTCCAATATGGTTGAGACACTGGAGGATGATAGGCAAATAGTAGGCATGAGAACCAATACCCTGAACAGGGCAAACTAAAGTACAAGCCAGAGTCAAGCCAGTAAACCCAATCCAGGATCCGTTGTGAGGATCTTGCTCCTGAAACTGAGTTTTTGATGAAGGCCTCGATTACAGAGCGGTTCTGTAATCACATATAATAATTATTTTGGCACACTGGGATATATTTAATCCATTAACTCAGCAAATCTAATTTGGGTACCTGCAATATACAAAGCATTGTGGAGTGAGGCAGTTCTTAGTCTCAAGGAATTTATAATCTAATGAAAGAAAAAGATAAAAGCACACAAGCAAAGATGCTAGGTGGGATATACGCCTCATGAACAATGCCCACAAGCTTAGTAGCTCAAAGGAAAAAAAGAAAAAAAACTTTGTTGAAATATAATCACATTTAACCCTCATGAACCCTAGGACAGGTGAACACTATTATTTCTGTCTTACAAGGAAGGAATCAGGATCAAAGACATTTGGTAAATTTCTCTGGGACTAACACCTAGGCAGTCCCAGAACCTAGAGCCCGTGCTCCTTCTCCCCTCCCTTCTAGTAAGCAGAGGTGAGGGGTGGAAACTTGACAGGGGAGGTAACATTTAGGTTTACAGATCATAATCGTTTTTTGTTTAGTGTTCTCTTACTCTTTCCTTTTCTACCTTGGTTTTTCTTTGCTCATTACAGTTTTTATTTCTACTTTTAATGGTTTGGAAATTCTTATGGGAAAAAACAAGAAGCTTAAATTGGGCCTTAATCAAAACTATCTACCATATTTGTTGAGTCTAAGATGCATATTTTTCTTCCATCTTAACATCACTAAAATCACGATGAGTTTTTTAATCACTAGCGTCTTACAATTCCTGTTGGCCAGGTGGCAATCATGGTAGAGTTGTCGTCATCGCCTGTACAGGCCTAGACACTAAAAGTATCAAACACTTGTAGATCAAAACTTGTAGAAGGGTCATCAGTAAGTTGGATGCAAATTGCTGAACAGTAGTGGACCACTCTTTCTCTCTAGGAATCATGTAATCCTCAGAAGGAGGTGATGTGGTATGTTTAGCAATGTCCCAGCTCTATGTAACTGCAAAACAGCTGCCCAGTCCAGCAACAATGGATTCCTTTATGGATTCTCTTAAGTAGCTGTATTCCCAATACTCTTGAAGGCACAGGTCACTGTTGTATGAAGAACCAAAGACATCCGTGACTGAGTCAAAAGTGATTCACAAGAGTTAGCCTCTGAAGGTGAAGAAGTTTTAGGAATAACTTAACCAATTAATTTTATTTATTTTTTATTTTTCTTTTTTGGTATGCACAAAGTAACATAGGATTAAAAAAAAAAAAAAAACCTCTTAAAAACCTCTACTCGAAGTTCAATAAGTAGAAAATTAAAATTCTAAGTAAACAGGAAACTTTTTTTCAGTTTAATTAACAGGGATTATCTTTTTGGTATATAAAATAATAATAAAACGATGAACTTTAAATTCAAGAGAATATGGTATTTGCAATGTACTGAGTTTTTTCTTGCCTCTTGTGTCCCCTTTCACTCTCAAAAGCAACTATGGTCGTCCTAGCGTTGGACGAAAAGCAGTAATAATCCCTTGCTAGACTCTGGCGCCTCCTTGTGTTTAAAGCATGAAAAGTCTTTATGGAATTGCATTTTCCTTAAGGTGACATTGGGGAATTTCACATCCTGATATTGTTTGTTCTGGGAGGAGAAACCACCACAAAATGTGAACATCCCAAAGTGAATCATCTACTACTAATTTCCCCACTAAGATCTCAGCTTTGAATTTCATGTCATCAGACTTTATCACTGCCTGCCTCTTAGACTCCAGGACCCTCCTGCTCCATTTGCGAATAGCTTTAGTTCCTGGTACACTGGCATTCTCTCTAACACTACTTCTGTCTTGCTTCATGGTGAATTCAATACACACACAAGTGATTTTCCCAACATGCCGGCTGTACCTTGACCTCCTCTCCTCCAATACCCTTATTCTTCACCCTGCCCCAATTGTGCACTCCCAGGTCACACCATAGACACTGTCATTACTAGTATCATCTTACGTATCTCGCTCTCTGACCACCAACTCCCATCTTTCCACCAGCTCCCTTTAGTAACCCAACTCCAGCAAACCTTTGACCTCCATAAGAATGTACAATCCATTAATTTTGCTAAGATTTCACTGTGCCTCATCCCCTTCTGTTCACTTTAGTCTCCACATCAGATGAAATCCCATGATCATTCATTCTGATAATACCCTAGCAAACACCCTCAAGCCCTTGCTCTTCTTTTGCATTGTCATTTGCTTGACCAAACTACAAACTCCCTTAAATCCACGTCTACCCCACTCTGTGCCTACATCCCTACCACCGAACGTGGGTAGAGGAAAACACATAAGAATAATGGTTCTTCTGATTTTAAATTCATGATCAAGAATCTTAATGCTGGGAGGTGCCAGGGTGGCTCAGTGGGTTAAGCAGCCAACACTTGTTTTAGGCTCGGGTCTTAATCTGAGGGTCATGGGTTCAAGGCCCACACTGGGCTCCTTGTTGGGCACGGAGCTCACTTAAAAAGGGGGGGAGGGGCGCCTGGGTGGTGCAGTTGTTAAGCGTCTGCCTTCGGCTCAGGGCGTGATCCTGGCGTTATGGAATCGAGCCCCACATCAGGCTCCTCCGCTATGAGCCTGCTTCTTCCTCTCCCACTCCCCCTGCTTGTGTTCCCTGTCTCGCTGGCTGTCTCTATCTCTGTCAAATAAATAAATAAAATCTTTAAAAAAAAAAAAGAATCTTAATATTGGGGCCCTCAGTAGTGCCCAGCAACTCATACTATACTCCCCTAAACCATTCACTCTTTTTTTTTTTCCTATTTCAATATGTCATGATGTTTCTTCTTACTCAGTACCTTCTCCCATAGTCATCCTCAGCTGATAGCCTTATTTCCTACTTTACTGAGAAAACTGAAGCAAGCAAAAGAGACTTCTAGATTCTCTCTACCATATCTGCCCACCTACCAGCATACTCTGCCTTCCCTCCTATTACTCTGGCCTAGATGAATGTCCATGCTCCTGTTTAAGGCCTAAGGCAATGTCTCCACCTGGCAGTAAATCCCTTAATTTCTCTTATACATCATCATATTCATACCACCTATACCTAAACATCTATGTACTATATACTGATATATCTATATGTCTATACCGGATCATTCCCAACAGCACGCAACCATGCTATTATTTCCTTCATCTTCAACACTCCTTACAACCACTGTTATATTGCTCTGCCCTCTTTTTTTTTTTTTTTTTTAAGATTTTATTTATTTATTCGACAGAGATAGAGACAGCCAGCGAGAGAGAGAACACAAGCCGGGGGAGTGGGAGAGGAAGAAGCAGGCTCATAGCGGAGGAGCCTGATGTGGGGCTCGATCCCATAACGCCGGGATCACGCCCTGAGCCGAAGGCAGACGCTTAACCGCTGTGCCACCCAGATGCCCCTGCTCTGCCCTCTTTTACAACAAAACTCTTCAAAGGCATTCTCTATACTTGCTTCTGCAATCCCTCTCCCATTCCCTCTCGAATCCATTTCATTGTTGTTGTTTTAGGCCTCTCAGCTTCAGAGAGTTTTGTTATGCGCCAATAGAACCTGGAACCACACCTCTGAGCGAGCAGCCCCAGCCTGCCCTGGGAGGAGGCAGCCTATTCCCTACCAGTCACATGAGTTTGCCCACACGTAGCAGCAGAAGTCTGGGGAGCAGCTGCAGGTATAGATTCTAAAAGTGGTAAGCCTATGGGGATAAAGTATACTCCGTCAAGCCAAGGTCACTGCCATGGGCACGCTTCTCCAGGGTATGAATAGAACATGCTGGCTGGAATAATGGGGAGAGTGCTAACAGTTTGAAAGGTCAGCCAATGAAAGCCAGGACTCCGCAGTAAGACAGTGTTAGTGAGGCTGAAATGCCACATTCTCTAGCATACTGTAGGCAAAGCAATGCAAGTTTCGGGAAGATAGGAATGGATCCATTATGTGCAACCTTCTCGGCCACCTCCTGACTAGACCGCCCTGGGAAGGTCTAAAAGGGGCTCCTTTCACCAAGACGGTAGGAATTGCATCAGTGAGGCAGGCACCAGCATCCTTGAAGAGCTCTGCCGGTCAGAGACACTGGCAGATGAGGCTGCGGTGCAAATGTATGCCCTTATTGCAGTGGGAATGTTATTTCAGCAACTCGGCATGGTAAAGGCCCCGCATAGCGCCGGACTGTGAGAGACAATGTGCGGCAACAATCACAGCAAGCCACAGATGGGGCATGTAGTCAGTGTTTTGACCTTCTGTGCTTTGTGCCAATGGCTAATTGATTTGAGGGTTCCAAGAAATCATAAGTCAACAGCATACTAAGATGCTGCTTGATATATGTATTAGAAAAAAAAAAATCTAGGGGTGCCTGGGTGGCTCAGTCAGTTAAGCGTCTGCCTTCGGCTCCGGTCATGATCCCAGGGCCCTGAATTTAAGCCCCAGGTCAGGCTCCCTGCTCAACAAGGAGCCTGTTTTTCCCTCTCCCTCTGGTGCTCCTCTCCCCTACTGGTGCACTCTCTCTCTCTCTTAAATAAATAAAATCTTAAAAAAAAAAAGAAAAGAAAAAAAAATCTAAGTCGGCTAGGCAGAACTTAATTCAAGTTGCCAAAGTATGCCTTGTACCCTATACCCAGACCTCAGTCAGTTCAGAGACTAAGAGTGAGAATGGGGGGGGGGGGGGGGGGATCTGGGCGATCCTGAGAAGAGATCCTGCAACATCAGCCGTAGGCATAGTACACCATAATCTTCCTCCTAGCCAGCAATTCTCAACCTCTGTACTACTGACATTCTGGCCTGGGTATTTCTTTGGTGTGTGTGGGACAGGGGGCGGCTATCCTATAGATTGCAGAATGTTTGAGAGCATATCTAGTCTCTACCCACAAGATCCCAGGAGCATATATACTTAACCTTTTCTCCAGTTGTGACAACCAAAATGTTTGCTAAAACATTACCAAATATCCTCGGGAGAGTAGGGTTACCAGACTCAGCAAATAAAAACACAGATCAAATTTGAATTTCAGATTCAAACTATGGCATGGGGCATATTTATGCTAAAAAAATTTACTTGTTCCTTATCTGAAATTCAAATTTAACTGGGATCCCTATGTGTTATTTGTCAACCCTACCTGAGAGTCAAAATCACTTCGTTGAGAACTACTGATCTAAGCCAGTGCCTCTTTAAATGTGCTGAGAACTCATTACAACACTGATTCTTGGGGCCCACTCCCAGGGATTCTGACTTAGTGGGGCTGGGGTAATGCCTCTGGATTTTCTTTTTTTTAAAGATTTTATTCATTATTTGAGAGAGAGAGCACACCCATGAGAGAGAACAAGCATAGGGAAGGACAGAGGAAGAGGGAGAAGCAGACTCCCTGCTGAGCAGGGAGCCCGACGTGGGGCTCCATCCCCAGTCCCCAAGATCAAAACCTGAGCTGAAGGCAGATGCTTAACCAACTGAGCCACCCAGGTGCCCCTGAATTTTCATTTAAAAAAAACATTTTTTTAGACTTTATTCATTTACATGACAGAGAGAGAGAGAAAGCAAGCACAAGCAGGGGTAGTGGCAGACAGAGGGAGAAGCAGACTCCCTGCTGAGCAAGGAGCCCAAAAGTCATATGGATCACACAGAATGATATTAGATTATTATGATCTTTTTTAAAGATTTTATTTATTCATTTGAGAGAGCGAGAGAAAGCATGAGCAGGGGTGGGGCAAAGGGAGAGAGGGGAGAGAATCGCAAGCAGACTCTGTACCAAATGCGAAGCCTGACATGGAGCTCAATGCCAAGACCCTGAGGTCATCACCTTAGCTGAAATCAAGAGTCAGACACGCAACCGACTGAGCCACCCTGTGCCCCAGATTATTACGATCTTAACCAGATGGTGATTCCAATCTCAGCAGGCATTCAAGACGTTGCATCTTTAGTGGGGACAATCAACAGCACCTGGTACCTGGTGTGCAACTCTTGACTTACTAATCCTTTCTCTTCCTTTCTAATCAATAAGGAAAATCAAACACAATCTGCATTTACTGACACAGCAGTAACAACAGTATACATTTATATTCACGTCCCAGGGGTTTGTCCTCTCTCCTTCCATCATAATTTAGTTGAGAGGAACCCGGATTGTCTTGATAGCCCAGAGGACATCATGCCAATCCTGTATATTAACGCCATGATGCCAACCGGATCTGGCAAGCAGAAAGAAACAAGTATCAAAAATACCTCATTTACATATTTGGGTGTCAAAGGGTGGGAGTTAAATCCTGCAAAATGTAACTGGTCTACTCCATCAGTGGTATTTGTAGAGGCTCCATCATTTGGGGAACATGAGGAGAGCCCTTCTAAAATGAGACACAAGTTGTACCTTGCACTCCTCACCATGAGGGGAAAAAATACCCAAACCCACCATACCCACTTCTTTCAAATTTGGAGGCAGCGTATGCCTTCTTTTAGCGTGCTGCTCCGAACCATTCACTTGATACCTTCCAAAGCTACCATTTTTGAGGGGGGCCAGATACAAGAAAGGTGTCAGGGCTTCAAAAGAAGCTGCCCTTACACTTGGGCCCTATGACCTGGCAGACCAAATGGTATTAGAAGTGTTCCGGTGCAGAGAGAGATGGTGTACATAGCTGAGGCAGGCTCCAGTGGGACGGTCACAGCACAGACCTCTGGGGGGTTGGTAAGGCCACACCTCCTCCAATGACAAATCTCCCTTGAAAAGCAGCTCCTGGCTGGCGACTGGCCCTAGTTTTTGAGACTGAACACATGACCACACAGTACAGCGTGGCTACACGACCTGCACTTGCCATCATGAACCACAAGGCAGGATGTACCCAGCAGCGTTTCCACTGTAATATGGCAGCACTACAGAGGACTGCAGAGGCGACCATGACCGGGAGCACAAGGAGTGTCTGTAATCAGTTAGTTCCAACTACCAAGATATCTTTTCCGTCACTTTGTTTACCTTTTCCTCAACCTATATGGGCGTCCTCTCAGGGAATTCCCAATGAGCATTTCACAGAAGAGACCGAAGCACAGGTGTAGACCTCGGGTGGGTCTCTATCTGATACTACCCTGACAAAACCTGGATGCCCACCGCACCACCACCCACTCGGGCATGACCACAGAGGACCAGGATGAAGGGAAATCCTCCAAGCAGACAGAACTTGGAGGGGTATATCTGGTTGTTCATTTTATGGCGTGAGGTACAAAGACCTATAATTATTTATGGGCAGTGGCTCCTGGATTGGATGGCCAGCGGAAGCTAGGAAAGAACGAATGGAGAAATTGGTGACAAGATGGACCATGTATGGGCCTCTCGGAGTAAGAGAATATTTAAGTGCCATGTATATGTCCAATAGAGAGTATCCGTGATGGTGGAGGCCGTCAAATATCAGATGATCAAGAGGATCTATTTTGCAAATGTAGGGAAAACTCCTTCTCCAGGCAACCCAATGCTTGCTCAGCACGTCCTTACACAACATGGCTGGAGCAGCATAGAGGGAAGTGTGAGCTAATCACGTGGTCTTCACCTTCCAGGACTGTTATGCCTATAACTACTGCTGAGTGCCCAACCTGCCCACAACAGAAGCCAATACTAAGGCACTGATATGGCACCACTATCCAGGGTGACAGATGGCTACTTAGTGGCAGTTGATCATGATGAACTTGTGCCATCATAAAGGGAATCATTCTTTCTGCTCTCAGGGATAGCTACACAATCTGGGTAAAAATGTGCTTTCTCTGCTTGCAGAGCTTCTGCCAACACTACTATCAGGAAGTTACAGAATGTCTCATCCATTGCCATGGTATCCACGTAACTGTCTCTGACCATAGGCATATGTTATGAACAAACAGGTTTAGACACAGGCTCATGTTTTCAAAGTCCACCACATACTTCCATCTTGCAGAAGCAGCTGGCTTCATAGAACAGTGGTCTGGACTACTGAAGGCTCAATTATAGTGCCAGCCAGAATGCCATGTAATGCTAGGATGTCGTCCTACAGCACAGGATGTATCCCATAAACCAGCAGCCAATATTGCACAGAGCCAGAGTGCATGGAGGTGGGGACCATGGAAAGGAATGGTTCCTCCATCCACACCGGCCTCCTAGGTGTTTCTCTAACATGCTAGACATTCTTGCCTCCATTTTCTCTACAGAAATGCTTTCCTCCACTCTACTTACAGTTGCAAAACCTGGGGCGCCTAGGGGCTCAGTTGTTCAAGCATCTGATCTTGATTTCAGCCCAGGTCATGATCTCAGGGCCATGACATCAAGCCCTACTTTGGGCTCCACACTGAGCATGGAGCCTGCTTAAGATTCTCTCTCTCCAGGGCACCTGGGTGGCTCAGTTGGTTAAGGGTCTGCCTTCAGCTCAGGTCATGATCTCGGGGTCCTTGAATTGAGCCCCAAGTCAGGCTCCCTGCTCAGCAGAGAGTCTGCTTCTCTCTCACCCTCTGCTGTTCTCCCCACCCTGTGCTCTCTCCCTCTCCTCTCAAATAAATAAAAGAATTTTAAAGAAAGATTGTCTCTCCCTCTGCCCCTCCCTCACTGCTTGCGTGGACACACATGTGCTCTCAAGAAGTAAATAAATAAACAAATTGTGAAACCTCCCTTTGCCTTCCTAATTACCCCTTCCCTTACTATGCTTTTGTGTCCAGCCCTTCTCACCTTCTATATTATTTGGTCATTGTTTATTATCTGTCTTCTCCCACTATAAGGTGAGCTTTACAAGAGCAAGTCCTATTTCATTCATTGTTCTATCCTTGATGCCCACGACAGTGCCTGAGACATAGTAGGTGCTCAACAAATATTTCTAAATTGACTTGAATGAATATCATGAAAGTTCTTGGAGAAGAGTAAACAAGTATCTCCAGTCTATTATCTTTACATTAGGGATTGGTTGGCAAGTTTTTTTCTGTAAAAGACTAGAGAGTAAATATTTTAGGATTATGGGCCATGCAGTTCTGTAGCAACCACTCCATTCTGGCATTGGAGCACGAAAGCAGCCATAGACCCAAAGGAAACGAAGGATGACACATGGAGAGGAAGGAGAGAAATTGCTGGAGTCCTGGGACTTGGGAGGCTGAGAAGGGAGTTCATATGGAAAGAGGGGACTTCATATGGAAATATTTTACACAGATATGTTTGATTCATTTCTTCTTCATGCCCTCTCACTCCATCATCACAGCTAATACTAAGGAAGTTACATTTTCCCTTTGGCTTTGACTTTTCAATGTTGTACATTTAAATGTACTTACTAATACAGCCGCCAGGTGGCGCCCTTTCTCTTTTCTCATTAAGCTGTTTTTATTATTGTTGACCCCTGAACAACCCAAGAGTTGGGGGTACCAACTACTAGAGCAGCTGAAAATCCAACTTTTGATTCCCTAAAAACTTAGCTACTAATAGCTTACTGTTGACCAGAAGCTTATAAGAAACAGTTCAGTAACACATACTTCGTATGTTTATATGTATTATATACTGTATTCTTACAATAAAGGGAACTAAAGAAAATGTCATTAAAATCATAAGGAAGAGAGAATACATTTATAGCACTGCACTGTTATCGACACTATAAGTTTACATTGTCTGATTACAAGATCATCTCTCAGTGCTTACATCAATATGATCTCCTCAAGTTCTTATTTAAATTCCAGGTAGTTAGCATACAGCGTAATGTTAGCTTCCAGCATACAGTATAGTGATTCAGCACTTCCATACAGCAGCCAGTGCTCATTACAACAAGTACTCTCCTTAATCCCCATCACCTACTTAACCCCTCCCCTCTGGTAACCATCATTCTGTTCTCTATAGTTAAGAATCTGTTTCTTGGTTTGTCTCTCTCTCTCTCTTTTCCCCATTGCTCATTTGTTTTGTTTCTTTTCTTTTTTTTTTTTTAAGATTTTATTTATTTATTTATTTGACAGAGAGAAAGACAGCCAGTGAGAGAGGGAACACAGCAGGGGCAGGCTCCCAGCAGAGGAGCCTGATGCGGGGCTTGATCCCAGGACTCTGGGATCACGCCCTGAGCCGAAGGCAGACGCCCAACGACTGAGCCACCCAGGTGCCCCTCATTTGTTTTGTTTCTTAAATTCCACATACGAGTTAAGTCATATGGTATTTGTCTTTCTCTGACTGACTTATTTCACTTAGCATTATACTCTCTAGCTCTTTATCCACGTTGTTGTTAATGGCAAGATTTCATTCTTTTTTATGGCTGAGTAATATTCCATTGTGTGTGTGTGTGTGTGTGTGTGTGTGTGTGTGTGTGTGTGTGTGTGTATACCACATCTTCTTTATCCATTCATCAGTCGATGGATATTTGGGTTCTTTCTATATATTGGTTATTGTTGACAATGCTGCTATAAACATAAGGGTGATGTATCCCTTCAAATCAGTATTTTTGTATCCTTTGGGTAAATACTTAGTAGTGCAATTGCTGGATCATAAGGTAGTTCCATTTTTAACTTTTTCAGGAACCCCCATAATGTTTTCCAGAGTGGCTGCACCTCAATATTGCCTTATATAAAACAAAACACTATAGATGTTATAGGTATTATTAAAACTAGACTTGAAAAATGAAAAGACAGGGGCACCTGGGTGGCTCAGTCAGTTGAGCATCTGCCTTTGGCTCAGGTCATGATCCCAGGGTCTTGGGATCAAGCCCCACAGTGGGCTCCCTGCTCAGTGAAGAGTCTGCTTCTCCCTCTGCCTCTCCCCCAGCTTGGGTTCTCTCTCTCACTCAAATAAATAAATAAAATCTTAAAAAAAGAAAACTACCACAATATTAAATTTACATTAAATATCACTCACATTATGCCTATGTAAGGATAGGCTACCCACTTCCATACAATTCTTGCACACAATGTTCTACACGATGAATACTCAGGCAATGATGATGATATTGACATAAGATGGCTCAATACAGCTCTTGCACAGTTATTAGATTTTCATACAAAGACATGCACACACATACACAACAGCAGTTGATTAACTGTAGGGCACGATGACTATTTACTATTCCTTAAGTGGAAGGTGACCATCACAAAGGTCTTCCTTGTCATCTTCATGTTGAGTAGACTGAGGAGGAAGAAGGGGAGGGGTTGGTCTTGCTGTCTCAGGGGTGGCAGAGGTGGACGAGAAGGCAGGAGAGACAGGCACACTTGGTGTAACTTTACAGAAATATACGTAATTTCTGTAATTTCCGTCTGAATTCTTTGCTTCTTCCTTTCTCTACATGTTTCTAAACAGTACCAATCTTTCCACCATTTGCTTTTGTTTCAGTGTCCATGTTGTAAAAGAAGTCAAAAGCAGTCTTGAATAATCAGAACACTTCTGCCGGGTCGTCTAATGCCAGTTTGTCTTCTGGCTCCGCTTCTTCTGTCTTCCTCTCCATTGTCTAGCACTGGTTTGGAAGCACTCATCCCCATTAGGTCCTCTTCTGTTCACTCCCCTGGTGTGGTGTCTTAAATTTCTCCAAGGTCCATATCTTAAACCCTTCACCACAACCACCCTCTACTTTTTTCTTTTTTTCTTTTTTTTTTTTTTTTTTTTTTTTTTTTTTTTGCCATATCCACAATCTTGTTCATGATTTCCTTGATTGGCTCTGTTGTCAATCCTGTGAAATCATGCACAACATCTGGGCACAGTTTTTCCAGCCGGAATTTATTGTTTGGGCCCTGATGGCTTTCATGGCTTTTTCTCTAACAACAATGGCATCTCCAATGGTGTGATCCTCCCAGACTTTCATCATGCCCTCAATTGCAGTTCTCTTTCACAGTGTTGACAATCCTTTCCTCAAAGTACTGTGTGTAATGAGCCTTAAAGGTCCTTATGACCGCATGAGCTAGAGGCTGAATCAGACACATTGTGTTTGAGGGCAAGTAGACCACTTCAACACCTTTGGTGTTGAACTCGTGGGTCCTGGGTGGACAGGGGCATTGTCCAAAATCAAAGAATGTTGAAAGGCAGTCCCTTACTGGCAAGGTACTTCCTGACCTCAGGAACAAAGCATTGATGGAACCAATCCAGAAAAAAGGGTTCTCCTTGTCCAGGTTCTCTTGCTGTACAACCAAAACAGTGGTGTTTATCTTTCCCCTTCACAGCTCAGGGGTTAGCAGCTTTATAGATAAGGCAGTCCTGATCATAAACCAACTACATTTGCACAAAGTGGCAGAGTTAGTCTATCCCTTCCTGCCTTAAATTCTGGTGCTTGCTTTTCTTGCTTACTAATAAATGTCCTTTGTGACACTTTTTTTTCAGTATAGGGCACTTTGGTCTGCATTAAAAACCTGTGAAGGCAGATATCCTTTCTCCTCAATGATTTTCTTAATGGGCCTGAGAACTTATCTGGCTGCCTCTTGGTTGGTGGAAGCTGCTTCTCCTGTTGACATTTTTTAAGCCAAAGTTCTTGCTAAAATTATCAAACCATCCTTTGCTGGCAGGAAGTTCTCCAGCTTTAGATCTTTCATCTTCATTTTGCTTTAAATTGTCATATAATGACCTCACTTCTTCTAGAATCATAATTAGCGTCTATGGGTATGCCTTTCTTATACTAATCCTGTACCCAAATAGGAGCTGCATTTTCAATATGAGATAAAACGGAATTTTGCAAAAAAAGTGCCAAGTTTTCACCCCCATTGGTGTAGCTACAGTGACAGTTTCACAAATTTCCTTTTCTTTTCTTTCCTTTTTTTTTTTTTTTAATGCTCCTTATGCTGGAATCATTTATCTTGAAAGGGCAGGCAACCACACTGCAGACCTCAATCTACAGTACGTATCAAGCAAATCAAATTTTCTTGTAATGTCATGACTTTCCTCTTTCTTGCAAGCACTTTGAGCATCACTGGTGGCGGTTCCTGTGGGTCCCAGGGTGTTATTCAAGGTTTACAATGTTGCGCTAAGCATGGTGAAAAATATGCGAGAACTGGGAGAGAACATATTTTACTGTTACACACAATATACTGGAGAGACAAACGGGTCATACAGAAATGATTATTTTAACACGACGTTTTAAGTGGTTAGTGGCAACACTTGAGCTCACCGCCTTAGCTAGGAGAGGTGGCTACAAAATTCTTGCAGGGTATAGTATGTACTACAGTTAATTTTACGTAGTTATGATTTAATACTGCATCTTTGCATCTGCTTACATTTCTCTTGACCACAAATGGCACCATGTACTGTCTGTGTTTGTGCACATTCTTATTTTTAAAGATTTATTTATTTGAGAGAGAGAGAGTGGGGGGGGGGCAGAGGGTAAGCAGGACAGAGTCTCGAGCAGACACCACGGTGAGTGCGGGACTGGACACAGGGCTTAATCTCATGACTCTGAGATCACCACCTGAGCCAAAACCAAGACTTAGATGCTTAACCAGCTGAGCCACCCAGGCACCCCTGTGCACATACATTTTGATAAATCTTGACTTTCTATAATAGATGTGTATATATTTTATGGTAGTAAATGACAAAATAGTATCTATATATATTTTATGCATTCATGACATATCTAATTTCTTAATTTTCTTGATATATCTAGGCTATGCAGTTCATCTGTGAGTTTTTTCAAATTGTTGCAAATCTCCAAAAAATTTTCCAATATATTTATTGGAAAAATCCATGGGTTAGTGGATCCACACAGTTTAAACTCATGTTGCTTAAGGGTCAATTTACTGAGCACCTACCAGTTTCCAAGAAGTAAGTGGTATGACATCGCTTTGATAATTAGACAAATACCCTCTTCTCAGAAGCTTACATTCTAATGAAGGCAGATGATAAATGTAGATATAGATATGATCATTTCAGAAAGTCAAACAAGGAAGTTACATAGAATCATGGGAGTCTTCCTTGAAGAAATACCAGTTGAACTGAAAACTGAAGAATAAGAACCAGCCATGCAGACTTGTTTATTTGCTTTTTCTTTCACTGTGGTAAAATATCTCTCACATAAAATTTACTGCTTTTGAGTTTTGTGACATTGAGTACCTTAACATTGCTGTGCAACCATCCCCACCACCCATCTCCGACCTTTTTCATTTCCCCAAACTGAAACTCTGTACCTGCTGAACAATCACTCCTCACTCCCCGCTCACCCCAGTGGCAACCATTAGCCTACTTTCTGTTCCTGTGAATTTGACTCCTGTAGGTACCTCATATAAGTGTATTTGTTATACAGTACTTATCCTTTGATGACTACATATTTCACTTACCATAATGTCATCAAGGTTCATCCATGTGTCAGAATTTTTAAAACGGGGGCGCCTGGGTGGCACAGTGGTTGGGCGCATGCCTTCGGCTCAGGGCGTGATCCCGGCGTTATGGGATCGAGCCCCACATCAGGCTCCTCCGCTATGAGCCTGCTTCTTCCTCTCCCACTCCCCCTGCTTGTGTTCCCTCTCTCGCTGGCTGTCTCTATCTCTGTCAAATAAATAAATAAAAAATCTTTAAAAAAAAAAAAGAATTTTTAAAACGAAGATTCCATTATAAACATACACCACATTTTGAGGTGTTCTTCTGTTGAGAGACACTTGAATTACTTTCATCTTTTGGATATTGTGAATAATGCTAATATGAATGCTAATATGTCCAAATCTCTATTTGAGTGCCTGCTTTCAATTCTTTTAGTATACACCCAGAAGTGGGATTGCTGGATCATATGGTAACACCATGTTTAATCTTTTGAGGAACTGCCAAACAGTTTTCCATAGCGGCTTCACCATTTTACATTCCTACCAGTAAAGCACAAAGGTCCCAGTTTACATCCATGCCAAGTTTTGTTATTTTCCTTTTTTTTTTCTTTATTATTATGGCCATCCTTGTGAGTATGAAGGGGTATCTCATTATGGTTTTGATTTATATTTCCCTCATGATTAGTGATGTTAAGCATCTTTTCATACACTTATTGCCCATTTTTATATCATCTTTGGAGAAATGTCTAGTCAAGTCCTTTGGCTTTTTATAATTGGGTTGTTTGGCTTTTGTTGTTGAGCTGTAGGAATTCTTTATTTATTCTAGATATTAACCCCTTATCAGATAAATGATTTGCAAATATTTTCTGCCATTCTGTGGGTTGACTTTCCACTTTCTTAATAATGTCCTTTGAGACATTCAAGTTTTTAACTTCGAAAAAGCTCATGTATCTAGTTTTTCTTTTGTTGCCTGTGCTTTTGGTGTCATATCCGAGAAATCACTGCCAAATTCAATGTCATGAGTCTTTCCCCCTATGTTTTCATCTAAGAGTTTTATACTTTAAGCTGTTATGTTTAGGTCTTTGGTTCATTTTGACTTACTTTTGTAAATGGTATAAGATAAGGGTCTGACAGTTCTTTTGCACGTGGATTTCCAGTTTTCCCAGCACCATTTGTCGGAAAGACTACCTTTTCCCCATTGGATGGTCTTGGCACCCTTGTCAAAAATCATCTGACCACATACACGAGTTTATTTGGCAGCTCTTTATTCTATTTCATTGGTCTGTATGTTTTCCTTTATGCCATTACCACAGTTACTTTTTATTACTATAATTCTGTTGAGGTTAGAGTTTTAAATCAGAGGTACAGCAATTTCGAAGAACTAGAGTAGGGATCAGCAAACTTTTTCTGTAAAGAGCCAAATAGTAAATATCTGGGGCTTCACAAGCCATGTGGTCTCTCTCACAATTACTGCACCCTGCTATCACAGCACTAAAGTAGCGATACGCAACACGTAATCAAATGGTTGTGGCCGTGTTCCTATAAAACTTTATCTTAATAGGTGGCAGGACAGATTTGCCCCAAAGGCAGTATTTTGACAGTCTTTGGACTACAGGTCACAGTTGGGCATTTTCAAAGGCTTAAAGCAAGGCCAGTGTAACCAGAATAAAGGTGAAAGAGGAGGGAGCTGAGGTTGGAGAGGTAAGTAAGGGCCAGATCACAGAAACCTGTAGACCACAAGGAGGATTTGATTTATTCTCTCTCACTCATTCATTCACCAAACATCCACCAGGGACCTACTGGGAGCCTGGGCTGGGACTAGATAGGCTCAGTCCTCAGCCTCATGGAGTTTTGATATAGAGAAGAGGTGTAAGCTAAGGAGTTTTGATACAGATCCTATTTCCTGAGTCATGACTCCACTTGAGTCCACTTCCTCACTTGAACCATGGGAGCTGCTCTAAGCTTTACCCTACTGCTTTAGTTCAAGCCTTTATTAATCGTCTCCAGGATGATTGCAACAGTCCATTCAAACAGCCTCTGCCCATAACCTCTCACCTTCTTGCAAACTAACCCCCACACTGCAGCAAGAAAATTCCTAAAATGTAATTGTGATTGCACTCCCCAGCCTCAAACTATCACTATATCACTGTTAAGTCCAAACCCTTGGGATGATATGTAAGGCCCTGGGTGACCAGACCCTTGCCAACTTCTCAGCATCATCTGCTCTCTCTGCCCTTGGTGGGAAGTGCTAGCTGACAACCTGGGACATTGACTCACACAAACCCACATAAGATCATGTTTGACTCATGATTAAGCCCTGTGTAACACCTACATCAAGGAAAGGTTTTTGATATTGGTGTGAATTCTTGTTCGTGTTTCTATTATAAAGTGTATGAATTGAGCAAGACCTTGTAATAAAAGAGCAAACACATACAGAGATAGCCCGGCACTGCTAAGTCAGTTAAACCTCACAACTACCTTCTGAGGTAGATAGTACCACTGTCTCCATTTTACAGATTAGGAAGCTGAGGCACAGAAGGGTTAACTTCCCCAGGATTACACAGCTTGCACAAGTGAGGGCATCAATATTCAGACCCAGGAATTCTGGCTCTATAATCTGTGTTATTAAGCACATTGCACTCCCTCACTAAACCATAAATATGTTCTTTTAAAATACTGACAAGCTGCGCCTGTAGTCTGAGTGTGGTCTGTAGCTGGCAGCATCAGGTTCCTCTGGAACCTTATTAGAAATGCAAATTCTACACCTGGGACCTGACCCAGAACAGAATCAGAATCTGTGGAGATGGGGCCCAGGAATCTTGAGTTTTAGCAGCTCCCTGGGTGATTTTTAATCATGATAAAGTTTGAGACCCCCTGCTCTAAAACATTAATTCCTGTGGAGTAAAGGACTTAATGGAGGCAAAGCTTGAGACTAACACGAGAATAATTTTGACAAAGAAGTAGAAATAGAGGGGCGCCTGGGTAGCGCAGTCATTAAGCGTCTGCCTTCGGCTCAGGGCGTGATCCCAGCGTTCTGGGATGGAGCCCCGCATCAGGCTCCTCCGCTGGGAGCCAGCTTCTTCCTCTCCCACTCCCCCTGCTTGTGTTCCCTCTCTCGCTAGGCTGTCTCTATGTCAAATAAATAAATAAAATCTTTAAAAAAAAAAAAGTAGAAATAGAATTCTCTTTAACATACAAAGTTTTCAAAATATGACATAAAAAGAAAACAGACCTAGCACAGAACAAAATAGGTGTTAAAGGTCCTGAGTAGATGAATCTGATCTTAGAGTAATCAGGCCAGGGTTCAAATCCAGCACTCCCACTAACCAGCTGCGTGCCTTGCAGGAAATTGCTTAACCAGAGTCTCAATTTCTTCACTAACAGGTTAGAGTAATAAGCCCCTTGACTGGCACCCTACGGTGGTTACGAAAATCATGTGGGATAATGTATGTGACAGTGCTTGATGGAAGAATAACATGGTGATCAGGGTTCTTTTCCTGCTGTAACTCCTTACAACAGAATATAGGCATCTTCCCTTCTACTCAGGAAATGGATAGGATTTTGAGTCTTGCAGTGACTCCAGAGATTTCTCTTCAGTGTAGGTTGCAAGAGATACACAGCTGGAATGGAGGTTGCTCTGGGCTTCACGAGGGAGAAC
Organism: Ursus maritimus; assembly: GCF_017311325.1. Lineage (NCBI taxonomy): Eukaryota > Metazoa > Chordata > Mammalia > Carnivora > Ursidae > Ursus > Ursus maritimus. The sequence goes on along the minus strand of NW_024426996.1, from coordinate 12,785,795 downwards.
AGAGGGAAGCGGCCTTACCTGAGAAAATGGTGCCAGAGCTCTGGCAGATGGTGGTAGGAATACCATTAATATCCCTGAACTCATCTGTGGCTTTACAATTTCTCTCCACAGAAAAGTTTAATTAAAACCTCTAATAGCTTAAGCCAAGGTTCAGTCCCGGACATTCTTACTGCCTGGCTGTTGCTGCTGTCTGGGCTGTTTACAATAGCTTCGGTTCTGATTGGTCAAGGTTTGTGCCACACAGGTTGTTAAATTTTTCAGTAACACCTCTGGTAATTACCGCATGAGAGAAAGGAATGTTATTTGAAGCTTATTTCAAACGGAAGCAATTCTCCTCTTTTTGGGATGGCTTCATGGGTTCCTCCTGTGCCTCACCAGGCCTGCGCATTCCCCAGACCTTTGACCCCAGTGCACACTCCTCGACTTAATGACAAATAGTTTTAGCATGTTCATTCATCACAACACCACCATTCATAATTTATTCTGTTTCAAGCACCTTTCTCCAGCTGAGGGAGCCATGCGCTACTATCCCGAGAGAACTCCCATGCATGTGTGGGTAAGAATTCTATTTCTAGGGGCGCCTGGGTGGCACAGCGGTTAAGCGTCTGCCTTCGGCTCAGGGTGTGATCCCAGCGTTATGGGATCGAGCCCCACATCAGGCTCTTCCGCTATGAGCCTGCTTCTTCCTCTCCCACTCCCCCTGCTTGTGTTCCCTCTCTCGCTGGCTGTCTCTATCCTGTCGAATAAATAAATAAAATCTTAAAAAAAAAAATTTAAAAGAATTCTATTTCTAAGCTGGGGTTTCTTTTATTCATTTTGCAAAGCAAGGACATCCCAAGCCACCACGCTCTTCTCTTTCCACCTTTTTTCCCATTGCTATTTTCTCCCCTCAACCTGGGACAGAATAGGTAGACTTCCTATTGATTCATTTTTCTCATCTTAGCTTGTCTCTTTTGGATTAAAAGCGACTTTCAGATATATGTGTATCATTTAAGAGAGAGAGCCACTACCAGGAGAGTTTAAAGGCCTCTCCTAAGAAAACAAAAACATATTAACTATATTCCTTACTTGGATTGACTTTCAACCATGTAATAGATTCATATGTCTTACAATCTTTATACCTCGAAACGGTAGGTGGAAGACACCAGTTATTTTTCGAGCACGCCCAATTTTTAATTGAAACCGAAATGTTCAAAGTGACCACCAGCTGCACCAGCTGAGGCATGATATGACACTTAATCCCCTAAACTGCAAAAATTTAAAAAAAATTCTGGCTCTGCTCAAAGTGATCCATGCTGTCTAAGGAGCAGCCCAACATTCTCTCTCACTTGGGGTGACTTGACTGACCACGTCTAGGAACCGTTGAACAGAAACCCCAAATTTTAGAGACAGTCCATTAAGCAGATACAGCCAGGGCAGGGGATGGTGACTGATTTTCTTTTCAGGTGTTCTCATAAATCACATACCTGGTTAAATACCTTCATTCCAACATCTCCCCAATCCTTTTCCCTCCAAAGCAAAAAAAAAAAAAAAAAACCCTAGAGGATTGAAGCCCTTGTTACTCAGGGCATGGTTCACGGACTAGCAGATCTGCCTGCAAGCCTGTCAGAAATGCAGAGTCTCAGGCCCACACCAGACCCACGGAATTCTGCCTTTTAACTAAATGTCCAAGTGATGCATATTCACATTAAAGGATGACTAGTACTGGTTTAAGTGACACGTTTGTTAAAGAGCATACCAAAAAAGAATCAAGATTCTCTACTCAGAACACTTGAAACAATAAAAAACAGACAACTCACTTCATGGACGACGTGTGATGTTGGAAGGAAAGCAGCTCCAGCCTTGGCAGAGAGGCAGGGGTGATGTGAAGGCTTCTACCTTGCAGGTTTTCCTAGAGAGACTTCAGCCCCAGGTTTGTGTCCCTGAAAGTTCCAGGAGCTTCCTTTTGCCAGCCCTCAGGGGGCAAGAGAAAGAATCAGAAAGGAAATGTAGCAGCCCCTTGGCGAGGTCCTGCAACGACCAGAAAGACCGAGGTTTTCCAAAGAAATTAGCCTTGAGGAAATGGCCAGGGGGAAATGAACAGTTCTCATATTCCCCTGAGTTCCTTTCTTCTCCACCATGAGCCAGGCATTGCCCACATTTCTGTCTCGACCACTGAGATTCAAACCGACGACCTAATGCCTCCAATCCGCCTGGGATCCTTTTCCGGTGTTCCTGGCAAGAGCAAGGGAAAGGGAGAAAAGGCATGCATCAGAGAGATATTTTTATCTTTCTCTTTGGACAACAGAATCATGATGACAGCATCTCCAACACTAGCAACAACTTAAGAAAGGACCAAAACCTAGCAAATAGTTTTGCTCTGTGTAAACTTCCTGTCTTTCGCTAGCTCTGACGAAATCGGGGGTCTCCTCTCATAGGTCCTGCCTTCTGGCAAAAAAAAGCGCAAGCAGGAAGATAACACATTTGAAAGGAAGTGAAAGAAACCAAAGCAAAGACAGCATTAGGTTTCAGGGCAAAGACCCACCAGAGACTGGAAGAGGAGACAGCAGCTACATTCAGAACACGCTAGCCTTCTAATGTTAGCTTTTCTTTTTTTTTTTTTTTAAAGATTTTATTTATTTATTTGAGAGAGAGAGAGAGAGACAGCCAGCGAGAGAGGGAACACAAGCAGGGGGAGTGGGAGAGGGAGAAGCAGGCTCCCAGCAGAGGAGCCTGATGTGGGGCTCGATCCCAGAACACCGGGATCACGCCCTGAGCCGAAGGCAGACGCTTAACAACTGCGCCACCCAGGCGCCCCTAATGTTAGCTTTTCTAACCCAGAGATGTCATAGGAAGGTAAGACCATATTAAATAGGCATTTCCTATTCTGAAAACATGATGATGTCAAGTGAAATAATAGGACATTTACTAAGAGCTTCTGGTCCCTGTCTTTACTAGTCTTGACAAGTTTTTTCACCCATGCCTCCCCAGCTACAAAAGGGTGAGAACAATGATGCTGTCCTTACAGAGATTGGCATAATAATATCATGAGATATGCAAAATGCCAATGACTGAGCTTGCCATGCTGTCGGTTCTCTTCATATTTAAGTCACCATCCTGAGTCTTCTTTTGTTCATACCTAAGCAGAAATCAGGCACTCAATAAATATATTTGTTTTCCTTCCCCTCCCCTGGCATTCAATAAATATTTATTGAAATGAAATTAAAGTTTAAAAAATCTTGATGTATTAAGAAATTCCACCTATTTATTTTTTTTAAAGATTTTATTTATTTATTTATTTGACAGAGAGATAGAGACAGCCAGCGAGAGAGGGAACACAAGCATGGGGAGTGGGAGAGGAAGAAGCAGGCTCCCAGCGGAGGAGCCTGATGTGGGGCTCGATCCCAGAACGCCAGGATCACGCCCTGAGCCTAAGACAGACGCTTAACGACTGCGCCACCCAGGCGCCCCCCACCTACTTATTTTTATCATTGTTTTAAATTGTGGTAAAATAATAAAACATGCCATTTTAGCCATTTTTACGTGTTTGGTTCAGTGGCATGAATTGCATTCACAATGTTATATAGCTGCCACCATGATCTATTTCCAAAACTTTTTCATCACCCCAAACAGAAACTCTATAATTATCAAGAAATAGCTCCTTCAGGGTTTTTTTTTTTAAATGTGGGGATCACTTTTTAATCTGGGGGGATCCCTCCTCCCTCATGGCTGTAGTTGCACTTTAAGAACCCCTGAAGAGAAAATACGTAACACCAAGAATAACATAGATAACTCTTTTAAATAAATTTACATTTTAATCACATAATACATCTTTCATTTTGAAATATATGAGATTATTCTTCATTCCAGCCAGAAACAAGGTTTAGAACAAAACTTGCAGTAAAATTTCTGCCATCTTTGTGGATATATCTGGACTTCTTTTGAATCTAGTCTACTTTTTTTTAATTTTATTTTTTTAGAGACAGAGTGAGAGTGTACGGGGGGAGGGACGGAGAGAGAGCATCTTGAGCAGACTCCATATTCAGCTTGCAGCCCAATATTGGGCTGGATCCCACGACCCTGAGATCATGACCTGAGCCAAAGGCAGACCCTTAACCAACTGAGCCACCCAGGTGCCCCTCAATGGTACATTTAAAAGAAGTGCTGATAAATCCATAGAGAAGGCAGAGTTTTATTCCAAGGTTTATTCTATCAGCCAGTGACCCCATCCCTCCTTTCCAACAACCCTCAGTTTGTTTCCTATGAGTCTCTTATGGTTTGTCCTCCTCTCTGATTTTGTCTTGTTTTTATTTTTTCCTCTCTTCCCCTATGGTCCTCTGTTTTGTTCCTTAAATTCCACATATGAGTGAGATCATATGATAATTGTCTTTCTCTGACTGACTTATTTCACTTAGCATAATACCCTCTAGTTCCATCTTGTCATTTCCAAGGTTTATTCTAAATCAAATAGAGCTAACTTTGTAAATACAATTTTAAGGATAATTAAGACATATACTAAAAATAACCATGATTTTAAGAATCAGCTAGACACTGTTGGGGAAAAAAAAGAATGTATGACATGGTACCTGTCCTCCAGGGGTTGGGTAGACAAGACTAACACACATGACCTAACAGGAGAGCTGGCTGGATACCATATTGGTTCAGGCAGTAGGCAGAGGGAGAAGGAAGAACCCAGCATAGACTGTGGATCCTGGATCCTCACTTCCTACTGATGTAGACCCATGGCTGACTTGGCCAAGGTGACCCAATGAACTCCTAGCAAGTTTCAGAGTAATTGGGCTCAAGATACATGATTCCCCTTTATTCCAGAGCAATACACATTAGAAAAATCCTTGCTTAAGAGGTAAGTGAAGAGTCTCTTCCACTGAGGCAGATCTAAGTGATTCTGATTTAAGGAAACACATGCTGCTTTTCTAACGGAAGGTAACACAAACTTTAATTTTCAAATTTTCTCCCATGTTTCATGTAATGTGATTTTATGTTATTAAATATAATATTTAGATAATAGTAATACAATAAAAAAAGAAAAGAAGGAAGGAAGGTAGCAAGGAAGACAAAGGTCAAAAGAGGGAGTGGGGGAAGGAAAGAAGGAAAGGAGCAAAGAAATTAGAATCTAAATGTTTCCCAGTAAGGAGATGGTTAAATAAATGTAGTGCAGGCATAAATGGAATATTACACAACAGTTCAAAAGAATGAGGTAGAAATATATATACTGTCTTGACAAAGAAAGATCTGCAAGATATATTAATTGTTAAAAGCAAGTTGCTAACTAACACATGCACATCCTCACAAAACAAAACTATGTGTTTTTATATATACCCATCTATGTATATAATCCCATAGAAAAAAATTCTGGAAAAACATGACCCAAAATGGCAGCAATCTCTGAGAAGTATGGGATTAGGAGGTAGGGATGCTTTGTGGACAGCATACATCTCTGTTGTTTAAAGATTTCCCATGTGTACTCATATATTTTCCTGTTTCTTTTAGAGTAAAAGCCAAAGACCTTTACAATCTGTATCTCCCACCACTACTTCTCTGATCTCACTTTTCCCTTTGCTAACTGTAATGTAGCCAGACCTATCTCCTCGCTGTACCGCCAACGTACATGCACTGACCCACCTCAGGGTCTTTGCACTAGCTCTTCTCTTTGCCCAGAATGATCTTCCCCTACTCACATATATGGCTCATTCCTTCATTTCCTTCCAGTTTTTCTTCAAATGGTAACTTCTCAGTGAGGCCTACCCTGACCTCCCAAATTAAAATTGCAATTCCTTCTACTAGTATTCTTTTTTTTTTTTTTTTTAAGATTTTATTTATTTGACAGAGACAGCAAGAGAGGGAACACAAACTGGGGGAGTGGGAGAGGGAGAAGCAGGCTTCCCACTGAGCAGGGAGCTGGATGTGGGACTGCATCCCAGGACTCCAGGGTCATGACCTGAGCCGAAGGCAGACACTTAATGACTGAGCCACCCAGCCACCCCCTCTCTACTAGTATTCTTGATTTGCCTCATCTTATTTTTGTTGAGAGCACTTATCACCCTTTGACACATGTAATTTCCCTATTTATTATGTTCCCCTTTCTCCTTCCAGTAGCATGTAAGCTCTATGAGAGCATGGCTTTTTATTTGCTTTGTTCATGAATAAATCCTTATCCCTAGAATTGTGCCTAGTATACCACTAGATGCTTAATAAAATGTACTGATAAAGTCACAAATTTTCCCAAGAATATATTCATGTATTTTTTGTATATATTTAATAATCAAAGATAATCACCAATCTCAAACAAACAAACAAAAAAATCTAAAAAGTTAGAGTGAGATGTCTGAGGACCTCCTGGGTTCTATGGAACAAGATTTGAAAATCTCTGGCTGAAAGCTAAATACGGTAGAACGCACGGGACAAAAGCTTATTGAATGGAAGTCCTTCTATTGACTTAGCACACTATCTAACAATGCATATTATTTTGCAAACAACTACGAGCAAACCAACCACTCCTAGAACCTCTGAAATCCCCAGCTATTTCTTTATAGAGGCAAAGGGCCAGTGAAGGTCCCTTATTTCGTATAAGGGCAGCCCTATGCCAAAGGTGACAAGTTGTAGCAAAAGTCATGTATATTAATTCTTGGAGACCTCCTTTATTTCTTTCAAAAAATGTATATCCCTAAGAATATAGATGGAATTTAATCCCCAATCTTGTTGAAGCAGGTATTGAAGTCCTTGGAACTGGAGAGTGAGAAAGGTTTGAAACAGCCAGCATTATCCCCTACTTCAAAGAACAGCAGAAGTCTTTTAGCTAGCAGTGATTTTTTTTTTTTTAATCAGAATCAGTAGCCTGTCAGTGGAGAGGAATCCTCCCCAAATTAACAAGGTAGGGAAGTAGGAAAGGTGGTCCACAGATAAATATTGTGCCAGTCCCATTTCCCTCTGTCTTTAACCATTCTTCAGGGCTGAGAGGCAGTAACAGAGAACGCTTCCTTGTTTGGCCATTGAAATTACGAAAGTGTTGAGGCACCTGGGTGCTCAGTTGGTTAAGCGTCTGCTTTTGGCTTGGGTCATGATCCCAGGGTCCTGGAATCGAGCCCCATGTCGGCTCCCTGTTCAGCGGGGAGCCTGCTTCTGCTGCTCTCCCTGCTCGTGGTCTCTAATAAATAATTTTTTTTAAAGATTTATTTATTTATTTGACAGAGAAAGAGAGAGACGGCCAGTGAGAGAGGGAACACAAGCAGGGGGAGTGGGAGAATAAGAAGCAGGCTCATAGCGGAGGAGCCTGATGCAGGGCTCGATCCCAGAACGCTGGAATCATGCCCTGAGCCGAAGGCAGACACTTAACGACTGAGTCACCCAGGTGCCCCTCTAATAAATAATTTTTTTAAAAAATCTTTATTAAAAAAAAGAAAAGACAATTATGAAAGGGCCTTTTCTGGTATCCCAAACTTTTGTTTTCCATCTCATATTGGTTTATAAGGGTATCTTCAGAATTCTTTAGAATGTATCCAAAGAAATATGTGATAATCTATTCCTATGTTTCCAGGATATGGAAAAGTTGCTCTAAATTTCCTTTAAGGTAATGAATCATTGAACATTGCATCAAAAACTGGGGATGTACTGTATGGTGACTAATATAACAAAATAAAAATTATTAAAAAAAATAAATTTCCTTTAAGGCTTAGAAGCAACCCAAGACTTAGCAATTGTTTAATAAGAGTCAAAATTCTGTGTTCCATATCTTTATTATCAAGACTCACAATGATTATTAACAAGTTCCCCAGCACTTTAGCTTTGGTTTCCCATTTTGCCAGTTATAGACTTCTGAGAGTTAAGGGCCTCGTTCTAGGCTTTTATAGTCCGACAGTATGGTGCTGTTCAAACAGTAGTTATTTAATCAAGGCTTTATAATCAGCATTATAAACCAAATGATAATATAAACAGAGCTTATAAACATGACCTAAAATAAAATCACACTTGTAGCATAACTCTGAAATGCCAAATCTGCTTCAATGGCTGTTTCCAAATTTTAAAAGCCATATTGCATGACAAAAAATGAGTAGCTATGAGAAACTGTCCTTGTTAACTCTTTATACTTGTTATTTACTGAACCGGAGACACAAGAAGCTTTACGAGAGGAAAGCTCAAATCCAAGGAAGTATTTTTATTAGGCAGACCAACCCCACCTCTCTTTATTGCCCGGTATATTTGTGCAGCTGTTAGCGAATGTTTACAATCTGAGAAATCTAGGCACAATAAAGTTTATGACTGGGGGCTAGATCAGCCCTAGGGAGAAGAGAGACTTTCCAGGGGGCAACACTGCCTGACTTTTCTTTTTCTTCATAAGGCTAAAGTTCTGGACAACAATACAGCAAATTTTATACATTTTTACGTAATCATGCATTTGTATGTTTGTGTATATCTTCATGGCAGAGAAGGCAAGAGAAAATGGTATAAGGGAAGGAAAGAGTTCAAAATAGTATAAAATTAGAAACAATGTGTCCCACAAGAGGGAATTGCAACATAAACTATGGTACATAATATCATAATCACAAAAATTAGCAAGTACATGGTCAATATGGATGCATGGCATATGAACTGTCTCGGGAGTAAAATTTTTGCTCTACCCTCTTAGATACAGTTCCTGCGGATTGGCAAATTAAACTGACAAATGACAGACTGACAGGAGAAAAAAGGTTTATTCATATTAAGTTAGAGACTTACCTACCTAAATTAGTAGGGGAATGAGAAGAGTGGAGAAAAGGTTTCTATGGGAAGAAAAAATAAGTTTCTTTAGGAAAGACAAATGGGTTTTTAGAAGAACAAACTGGAGATTAAAAAAAAGTTTGTGATAATATCTGTTTATGAATGTGTGAGTAGGTCTTTTCCATCTTCATGGCCACGAATGATTTGATTTATGGTAGGATTACTCTTGTTCTCTCTTCTAGAAGTAGACCCATCCCAAAGAGGGATTTATGACAGCCCATTTTTCAGAAGTTTCTGCTTTTAAGGAGATAACAGAGGCACCAAGAAGGCTTCTTTCTCCATCTGTTGATTCTCAATCTCCTTCAACTCAAAATAATCCTTATGTCAAAGTGGCATATGCCGATCCCCTTCAATATAAAGTTGTATCAGGTGAAGAAAATCAGAACTAAAATAACGTGAATGTATTTACTGATTTTAAAATGTAAAAAAAAAAAAAGGATGCATGATCATGGCAGAGATCAGAAATGAGTTTGGAAAAAGAAAACACTTTTAACAGTTATTAAGTTTCGTGTTCTGTAGATTTACTAAAGTTCACAGCCATCAGTCATTTTTTAAGTGAGGGAGAGGTATTAGAATATTAAGAAGAAATCCAATCAGGAAGAGAGAGAAATAGTGGAAAAAGAGAAAAAGTAGAAAGGTAGTGAGAGGAAAAGAAAGGCACATAAGGGGAGGGGGAACACACACACACACACACACACACACACACACACACACAGGAAACATTTACCAAAAGCAAAACTGACAGACAGGAACTAGTGGCAGAAAATGGGGTATATGACTGTGTAGGTTGTGTATTAATTATGTAGGTCTCACAACAACCCTATGTGCTGTTATTAGCTCCATTTTGCAAATGACAAAACTGACTCACAACATGAGTTAAATAATCTGCTTAGTTATTTAGGCAAGGAGGAGAGGATTCAGGCCAACTCGGACTTCACACTCTAGCATTTTGCCCTGATGCTTCTGATGCAAACATGTCAACATTTCAGAAGATACTTTTCCATCATCCCTTGAAATTAGTGACAAATGATCCAGCAATATAACATAGACATTTTTTTTAAAAAATAGCCTCCACACCCAACGCGGCACCCAACATGGGTCTTAAACTCATGACTCTGAGATCAAGACCTGAGCTGAAATCGAGAGTCAAATGCTTAACCTACTGAGCCACCCAGGTGCCTGTAACATAGATCTTTCTGACATCCAAAACATTTTTTCTGCCTTTGTTTTGATAGTTTATTTTTGAAATATTTATCCCCCCCCCAATTCTAAAGCTTTCCATCTTTAGAGAAATGACAGTGCTCTTCCCTTTCATCTGCACCACTAGAGTAGAGCACATTCATTCATTCCCTCCTTCATTCAGCAGGTGAAGTGCCCACCATGTGTCTGTCTATGGCTGAGTAAAATTCCCTAGCGCCGTCCTCAAAGAACTGCACAGTGACCTTTGGAGTACAGCCTGGAACCCAGTCCCTAGTCTGGCGTCTAACAAACCATGCAATCTTGAACACAAGAGGTTAGAGTCAAAACCCTGATTCTTAATTTCTCTCAGTTTCTAAATAGGAATTTTAAGGCAGGAATTCTCTCATGACTTTGGCTTTATGCTTTGGCATTAGAAATGCCTCTCACATTTCTTTGATCCCTAAAAGCAGATTTAGCATCAGAGAAATATCACAGTGGAAAGATGTTCCAGGCAACACCTAAGAGGTCTCCTAAATTTGGATCTTCTTATATTATCATTGTTTCTGACTTCAAGCACCGTGGTCATACTTTCCCAGCTGTGCCAGCATAACTTGCCAACACTGACTGAACAAGATCTTAAAACAACGGTGCTGGGCCCACCTATCCAATTTGGTTGTAACTGAAGAAACCTGAGGACTTCATTCCTCTTAGTAACACAGTGATCTTTCTTCTTTCCATGATTCATCTTTTGGGAAGGGTGTACTCCCAAGTTTTAAAATAAGGCTCAGGAATGAGATAAGAACTCTTCCCTATTTGAATTAGGTCCTTATGCATTCCTAACTTTTTTGAACACCTACGATGTGCCAGACTGTGCTGTTAGGATTATATAGAAACACCGAGTTCCTGCCCTGGAGGAATTCACAATCTAAAGATGAAGAAAGGAAGGAAACAAAGTGTTATAAGATTGGATTGTCAGTGTTAGGATATTAGTAAGTATTGGCTGTCACAGGAATCAACAGAAGGGGAATTTAACTCAGACTGGAGGAGTCTCGGCACATTCCAGAGGGAATGATATCTGAGTTTTGAAGTTCACCAGGGAAATAAGTGGGGAGATGTATTACAGGGAGAGAGAAAAATGGACCTACATTGGGATAAAGCTTAAGATAGGAGACTGGAAGTGCAAGAAATTACATTGCAGCAGTAGCAAGGAACAGACTACCGAAAGGGTCTCTTATGCAATGCTAAAGAGTTTTAACTTATTGGGACACCTGGGTGGCTCAGTTGGTTAAGCGTCTGCCTTTGGCTCAGGTCATGATCCCAAGGTGCTGCGATCAAGCCCTGCATCAGGCTCCTTGCGCAGTGGGGAGCCTGCTTCTCCCTTTGCCCCTCCCCCTGCTTGTGTGCGCGCTCGAGAGTGCTCGCTCTCTCTCTCTCTCTGACAAATAAATAAAAATCTTAAAAAAAAGGGGGGGGGGTAACTTATCTAGGAGGTGAGACTGAAAAACATTAGCATGCAATGACCAGCATGTGGAGAATGGACAAAAGGTGATCCCAAGGGCCAGAAAATCAGTTGGGAAACTACCACAGTGTCAGCTGAATCTAATGAAATGGCAGTGAGAATGGAGCAGAGAAGACAAATTACAGAAGTGAAGGAGGAAAGGGGTCTGAATGGGAGGGATTGTCATTCACCAAGATAGATGAGAAGGAATAGATTTGGCTGGGAATTCCTTTTTGGATATGTTGAAGTTGAGGTGCTTACAGGACCTTCAAGTGGATGTTTCCAGTCCATGTCTGGACATGTGAGTCTGGAACACAGGAGAGAAACCTTGGGCTGGGAGTATGGTTGAAATCATCGGTATACCGATGACAGGTAGTCATACTGTATTGGCTTGCACAAGGAGAGTACTCCCTGAGAAAAGGGTGGATGGTAGTACCCAGGGTACATCAACAATCAAAGCGCAGGAGACTTGAGAAGTGGCTGCTGGATATTTTGAAAGAAAACCAGAGAAGAGGTGTCAAGAAACCTAAGAGAGAAGACTATTTGAATGAGAGGGGAGTAGCCAGGAATGTTGAATGCTGAAGAGAGGTCAAATAAAATAAAAACTACAAGGAATCGGTGTATTTATCTAAGGAGTTCATTGTGGACCTTTGAGATGAATGTTTCCTTGGTGTGGTGGACTCAGATGGCAGAATGCAGTAAATGAGAAACGGGGAAGTAGGAGCCTCAAATGTAGTCAGGAATGCAGTGCAGGGGTTTGGTTAACTTTTGTGCTGGTCTCAGCGTGCTTTTACTATATTCTCTCTTCTCCTGACACGTTTTCCAATTATTCTATTCTTCCTAGTTTTCCGTAAACAGCTGCAGGATTCTTGGGTTCCTTGTGAATTTTCCTCCATCTAATTACTAATATATGCATACTTACTATTTCTGGAAGATAACTGACCTCGGGATGAAATAGGGCTGGATTTGAATCCTTAGCCAGCACCCTCAAGTAGTTACGTTTTGTATTTTGTTACGCAGGAGTTTGGGTCTGTATAGAAATCCTATCAAATTAGCCAGGAGTTGAAACGGAAGCTCTGCGGGGATGGAGACAGCGCCTCCTTCCACTTTTCTGTGCAACTCTGGGGAAGTATCTTCTCTCCGCATAGACACAGGACCTAGGAACGGCCTCGTCAGCTCGTGGTGAGCTCACGATCGTAGCTCCTCCCATTACACAGTTAGAGAACCCATCCGTTCCTAAACACTGTGTAGGTTGTGTAGAGAGATCTGATTGGCTGTTGACTAGGATTGACTCTATCCAGGGATGTTGTCCAAACCGCAAGAAGTGTCTGTTGGTGCAAACATAGCCACCCGGGCCAAACGTTTTAACAAGTTATGAATCGGGCACGGTTCCTGGGAATGAGGGTTTGAACTGGACAGAAACCCCCATGAACCTTGCACAAACCCCTCGATCTTTGCAGCCTGATCTGCAAAGTGTTAACACTTAGTGGATGCTGTGCTCTGCTGCCACCACCTACCTTCGGGACTGAAGAAACTATTCCCCCAGCCGCTGGGAGCCTGGCCAGACCGCAGCTCTGGTCCGCCATCCTCTCCGAAGTACTTCTCTAGGGAGGGGACAGCCTCCTTGCCGACAGTCGTGGCCTCTTTCCAGAAACAGTCTGCATCTGCAGACTGCTCCCTGCGGGGCCGGAAAGGCCAGCTCCCCGCCGCGGAGCAGCGCGCGCCGGCTGTCCCCCCGCCTCAGTGTGGGCTCCGACGCCGGGGTCTGGCTCGGCTGGGCGCGGCCGCCGCCGGAGAAAGGAAGGAAGGAACTAGAAAGGGAAATAAAAGGGAAAGGAGGAGGAGAAAGGCAGCGAGCTGTCGGGCAAATGCCGAGGAAGAGAAGGAAACGCGTCCTCGGGCGCCGCAGGGCTGGGCAGCGGCCGCACCACGCAGCGAAGCGCTCTGAGCGCGCGCGGAGGGCAGCAACCCCGCCCAGCGCGCCGCCCCCCGCCCGGGCCGCCGTCGGGTCTAGGTCCCCGCAGCTCGCCCCGCCAAGCGCCTGGCACGGTGGCGGAAACCGCGAAGCCACGCGGCAGTACCTCTTCGGCAGCATCGCCTCGGCAGCGGCTCACAGCCAGGCACCGGAGTGCATGCATCCTGCCGAGCACCGGGTCCGCGCTGGGCAAAGCCTTGTGGAAAACCGACCTCTGGGCTCCCGGGTCCAATTGGAACACAGAGCCGCTGGGGGTAAAAGGCCGAGGGGTTTTACAGGAAAATACAGGATCGGGGTCCTTTCTATAAGAATCTGGCACGCGCTGCCAGCCTTGTTCATTATGTCTTCAAGGTGGTCTCACGACCCGTGCCGGCACGGGGCATCTCAACCGCATTATTAAGGATACACTGAGGTCAGCGAGATGTCAACATTGATACCAAGTTTCTGGAACAAAGGATTCTACAGAAAAACAGGTGAAGGGGAGGCTTCAAGATTGAGGAAGAGAAAAGAAAGTGTTCAAAGTCAAGCCTTACTGAAGCATTAGTGTATATCTTAATTTCCATCCATTTTTACGTTTCTGTGGCGGTTTAAAAGGTCTTAGGAGCGCAGTGAATGTGGGAAACACTTCCCTGAAAGCTATAACTTCTTTCAGAGTTAGAAAGTCCACACTGTGGGGGCCGGGGTCGGGGGGTTGCTGGGTGACTGTGGGTTAAGGGTCTGCCTTGGGCTCAGGTGCTGATCTGGCATAATCTCTGGGTCCTCCAATTGAGCCCGCCTCAGGCTCCCTGCTCAGCGGGGAGTCCACTTCTCTCCCTCTCCTTCTGTCCCTACCCCCCCACCAGCTCTCTCCCTCTCTCAAATAAATAAATAAAATCTTTAAAATGTAAAATAAAATAAAGTCCACACCGGGAAAAAGCCTTATAAACGAAACCAGTGTGGAAAATTCTTCGCTCACATCTCCATTTTCCTTCAACACCGCAGAATTCACATTTAGGGAAAGCCTTAAGTGCAGCAAATGTGGGAAATTCTTTGGCCAAAGCTCCGGCCTTATTGTACAAAAGAGTCCACACTGGAGCAAGGCATTGTGAGTGCAGAGTATGTGGGAAACTGCACCGGTGATTGTGACTTCATTCAACATAGAAGAGTTCATATTGGGAGAAAGGCCTCATGAGTGCGGGGAATGTGGGAAATTCTTTAGAGCCCAATCTGCTCAGCACCAAAAAGTTCACACCAGAGAAAGGCCTCACCAGTGCAACAAATATGAGGATGTTTTCAGCCAAAGGTATAACCTCCTTCAGCACCAGAAAGTTTACCGCCACACAGGAAGGCATCTTGTGCTGGGCAAATGCACGAAGATCTTTAGCCAAAGGTCCGCTCTGATTCAGCACTAGAAACTTCACAAAGCAGGAGCGTCTGAGTGGCCCAGTTGGTTGTGCTTCCAGCTCCTGGTTCAACTAGGGTCATTATCTCCCGGTCCTAGGACAGAGCCCCTGGATGGTCTCTGCACTCAGCAGGGAGTCTGCTTGAGGATTTTCTCTCTCCCTCTGCCCCTCGTCCCACTCAGACCATGCACACTCTCTCTCTCAAATAAATACATAAATCTTAAAAAAAAAAAAAAAGGAAGGAAGGAAGAGAAAGAAAGAAAGAAAAAGAAAGAAAGGACTTCACAAAGCAGATAAGCTTTAAGAATGCAGTAAATTTGAGAAAGCCTTCAGCTGATTCATTTCCTAGGCACAGGGAAGTTCACATGAAACAAAGCCATAGACATGTAGGGAACAAGCTCTCTCCTTGTTCAGTATAATGACACTGAAGGAGAACCTTCATGAGGGAGACACATTCCTGAAGTTGACTCATCCATCTGAATATAATCCCCCCCATTAGTTCCAGATATGTGGGAAGCTTCCAGCAGCTGTTTTGTACTCCCTAACTTGCTTGGAGCACTTGCCAAAATTGTCACTGCCCATTACTGTGGCACAAGTCATCTCAGCTCTACCACCTGCCAGGTCTCCATGGTGTGCATTAGTCACTCCCAACCTGTTCAGGAGAGTAGACATCTGTGCTCTCTCTAGAGAAAATAATGAGCAGTGCGAGTCTTTATGGGGACCTGTTCCTTTTTCTCTAATTAGGGCACATCCCTGACCCATTTGTATCCTAAAGGACCTTATCTCCGTTCTGCCGGTCACTTGCAGAGGAGATTCACCTTCCTGGACATTGTTGTTCTCCAGTTATGCTCATGATGGATTTTTCCAGCCTCCACATCACCAACTTGTGACTCGTGAGCTGCCTGCCTCAGCTCACTTTGGTTTGTGAAATAATAAAGGCCTCATTATTTAAACCAAAAATCAAAAACAAAACAACTCTAAAGGAGCATCCCAATTTCAGAGCTCCCTATGGAGGGGTATGGGTCTTTGCATCACAGCCTGACTTCTCCCTCTGCCCCTTCCTGCCTGTTTCCCATCTGTCCTTTTGGCTCTTATCATGAAAAGTTTTCTATCACTTCTATCAAGGCTTAGTGCCCTCCTAGCTTGCATACATTTTGCGTTGTAGGGAACACAACAGGGGTTCCTGCCTTGCTAACATTGTGCTCCTTTTCTCTGTGCTCTGCATTAACTTGCAAAATTTGCTCTTAAGAGTATTTTCACTCAGCTCAAGGGCAGCTTCACGGGTGTACAACCTGCATAGCTGCATGAAACCCAGTTCTTAAAAGGGCCCCACACTTGGTTTAGTGTTCTGCAGTTGCTGTCTTCGAAATTCTTCATCAGTTTTGAACAAGGTCCTGGTCTTTTCATTTTGCACAAAATATATAACTGGTTCTGCCTTTGGCCACTTGCCTCCTAAGACATGATACAGGTCTCCTGGTCCTTGAAAGAACCCACCCTTGACATGTGGCCAAAGGCTTAGTGACTTCACTGGTTAGATCTCTTTTGGCTCCAAGCATCTTTGCTTTACCTGTTCAGGTGAACACTTATCTGGTATAACTCACTTTCCACACTTCTCTGCCTTCTGACAAAGTTCTTCTAGAGAGATAATCAACCACTACCTTCCCCAAACCCTGCTAGGCCCAAGCTGGTGTCATTTACAGACCTATGGGAGTAGGTTCT
The DNA here is from genome assembly GCF_017311325.1 of Ursus maritimus. NCBI lineage: Eukaryota > Metazoa > Chordata > Mammalia > Carnivora > Ursidae > Ursus > Ursus maritimus. Next base: position 12,769,288 of record NW_024426996.1, on the reverse strand, counting down.
CAGTAAATGTTTATCATTGGTAAACTGACTTATTAGACTTCCATAAGAAATCACCTAAATCCTGTACTGTTTAAAGCAGTAATTGTCTTCATTAATTCACAGTCCCTCACCAGTTATACTTACTTGGCTTGGGCATAATTTGGTTCTCTACCCTAATTTATTTTTTGTGATAGATGCTCAGTTACTATGTTTAATATACTCATCCATCCACTCAGTTTCTGGATCATTTCTTGTAATTCTTTTTCATGTGCCCAAAGAGTCTTCTGCAAATAGATGTTCAGAGACGTTTGATAGTGAATTGGTTTTGCTTTTGCTAATGTACAGAAGGTTATGGTAGACTAGAAGGAACATAGACTTTGAAGTCAAAAGGGTCCGAATTGGATCTTGCCATTATGAGCTGCACCAAAGCTCCATTTCCTCATCTATAAAAAGGATGATTAGAAAGGCTTCCCTGTGTGATTGTTGTGAAGAATTAATGAGATAGTATATGCAAAAGAGACCCTTAATATTCATTTCCCCTTCTCAATCTTCTGAAAAAGCAAGGTTAGTTAGAGTCATTCATGCAGCACTGCTCTTTTAGGTTTTTGTTCAGAACAAGATTCTGAACCATATATATACAAAGGCATAATTGATCATGTCTAAGGAAACACTGAAAGAGGTGACGTATCATTCCTTCACCATTAAATACTATGTGTGGCTTAATATTTAAGATATCTAATGTCCATTTCCCCACTAGAATAAGATCAATGAAAGTATAATTCAATGCATTAACTTATTCAACAAACATTAATGATCAATGATTCAACATTTTCTCCTCATTGCTAAACCTATAAAGAGCGCTAGGTATGGAATTTGAACAAAACAGGACAGACAGATCTCTACTGCCATGGAGTTGACCAAGTTACCTTCAGGGAATACAATATAGAAGAGATCCTTGTGCCAATGGAATGCAACTATTCAATTAACAACAGGACATTAAAAATTGCTTATGTTAAATGCATAATATTAAGGTCTACAGGATCACTGCCAAACCCCTATTTCTATTTTTTTAAATACATAGAAATGCTACAGTGAAATATACCACATGCAAAATATTAGAAAATCATCATGACTATTTTCCTTTGATGTACCAGTAAATATTTTGGAAGAGGGAAATAAAAAAAGACAAATTTTGTCTCAGATCAAATCAAAAAAATTTTAATAGATAAGTGTATACACTTTGGCTACTAATTCCCAACCATTCATTGGCTCTTGTATATCAGTGTTCACAGGATCACATAATAAATATTGGGAGTCTGAATTCCAAATAAACACACTTGGATTTTTAAAAGTGCTTAATGGATGTACTTTATTAAAATGGTATTTTGAACACTGAGATATATGATTTTAGTCTGATCACAATTACTCTAATACATACATTTAAAACAATGGTCAAAGCAGCAATTATATCAACTCACTAGGAAAAATTACAAAGTACACACAAGTAGCACTTTGGTTAAATTGTAAAACAATGTACACAGGAGCACTTCAGCAGACTAAATTAATTTAGGACACATTAAGGTACTAAATTTTGTACTGAAATCCAACGGCAGATGAGTCATTCTTGGAGGTGGAAGAATTCCATGGTTTCACAGCCCAGAACACTCATTTGACCATCAGTGGACCATTTCAGCCACCTAACAACCAGTGGGAGCCACCAGAATCCATGGATCTCATTCCAGATACCAAAAGCAACAGGCAGGTCATCAGAATTTGGCTTGCAAAGACATGACATTTTACTTCTGCGTAAGTCATCCAGATAAGTGAATCTAATAAGTACAATAAAACGTAATCCAACCAAAATTTTATATCACTTTCTGCAGAAAGAGTATGTGAACTGAAGTGCTAAATACAAATCCATGTTTGTATTTAACTGTTTGATGCTAAACTTTAACCATGCCTTCTCCTGCCTTGAAGCATTTTCTTACTATCATATTACCATGAAATTAAATCCTTGTCCATTCTTAGAAAGGAAACTAAATGTCCTGTCTGATATTGAAGAGTTAGCATAGACCTAAAACATTCTCTAACAGGATTCGTTAAAAAAAAAAAAAAGAAAATCAAATTCCACTTTGAAAAAATAATTTCTATTCAGACAATGTACGAATAATTCTTCAAAGCAAATAATTTCTTTTTAATTTAGGAACTTGAGAGAAGTTCACATCATAGAGTACAGAGATTCAAAACTGTTCCCTTCAAAACAAACTCTTTTTTTTTTTTCAGAAAAAAATGCATAAGACTTTGAAGCACTTAAACACAAAAATCTACAACAAATAAACAGTTGATGGAGAGAAGGACAGCATTTACTTTTGAATATATTAGGTACTTAAGAACTTATACTTGTGAAAAATCACAATGATTTATTTTAAGAATATTTTGCCAAATCAATGTTGGCAAATAGTTTGGCAACACGTTTGATAAAGATGATTTATATTCTACATATAAATGAAGGGCAAGTGTAAATTATAATGGATTTAGGTTTAATTACATTAATATATACTCTACACTATACCTACACCCACATGGTAATAGCCACATGGTAAATTCACAGTTATAACTAAAAAACTGTATTTAGAGCAGTCCTTTCTTCACTACTATTTGCATAATTCCTTGTAGGCTTCTTATCTTTTGTGGATTACAGTAACCTACAAATTATACTTCAACATTGCAGCTTAAAAAACAAACACCAGTATGTGTTTATGCTTTAGTCAAAGTTGACTGATTTTTGAGTTTTAAAAGCTTTTCAGGCAAAGCAGAGCACAGTCTACCCCAAACCAAGGCCTAGACAACCCTACAAATCCCTCTTTGTTAAACCTGGCACTTGCCTCAGTGCATCAGTGACTTTTGAGCTTGACAACATCACTCCCACCCTTAGTTTTTAAAGTAAAAGAGAGGAATAGTCATGTGAAGAATTCAGATCAAAAATGAAACCTTCATTTTCAGAATGTCGTTTTGTGCTTTAGAGTTTTTGTTTGCTTGTTAGTTTGGAAATTCTCCATTTTCCCAAGTGAAGCTTCTATATTTAGGTTCTGGGACCTAACTCAGATAGAACAAGAAAGTGTTCCAGCTTTCTTAGCCTACCTTTCGTTCTTCACTTCCCAGACAAGGAACAGGAGACTATTTTCTTTCCTGTAATGTTTTTTACTTTCACTAAGCTTCCTTAGGGAAAAAAAATTGAAATACTTCTTTGTCACCTTCTTCTTGTCAAAGGAAAATTCCTGATTAATATATGCAGGAAAACTCAAGATTTATTTTCTTCCATTCCCAAAGGTGAGAAGATGTGAATATTTATTTTGGGCCATCTTCTTTCTAACAAACCTTTAAATAAAACATAAAAACAGAAAACAAGTCGACCACAAAAACTGAGAGTAGAAGGCATACACTCCACCATCTTTATCTTCTTGGTTTCTTTTTTTGCTTGTTTCTACAACAAAACTCCACATCATTCTTAACACTTAGTATTTTCCTCACATCCTAGTATTTTATTTGCAAATTACCATATAGCAATGTAGCTTCAACATGCTAGTCTGCTTCTGTTTTCCACATCATTTACCCACCACAAAATATCTCCTACAGCCATTTTAAATTCATTTCCTCACCTGCCAATACCACTGGTTCTCCACTATAAAACTGTCTTCCGTTTGTCAAGAGTCCTTGAGGATAAACATATCAATAATTTAAAGCTAACTGGTGAAGGAGCTATGCAAGATTGTTCCCTTTAATTCTCTATTATTCCAACATTTACATATGTACATACACTCACACATATAACAAATTTACATTGTCTGCCAAAATAAACTGCAGATGTAATTCCAAACATGATGTAGAGATTCACATTTTAACAGCAAACTTACATGCAGATGTAAGGAAGTATAGTTTTACATTCCTAAATTACATCAGCAAGCTGAAATATAGAATGCTTTAATGTTTTAGATTTATTCTTTGTTATGAATCATAGAAATAAGTGAAAAGGAGACATAAACCTCACATTATGTCTATAGCATTGTCAGTCGATGTGGTATCATTTTTACTGACACATTATCCAACTTGCTTACTCTATACAAAAAGTGACATAAACATACTATATACAAAACACAAAACACAGAGTTAGAGATAACAAATGGAAACTTTATACAAAGTACTTGATACTGTCAGTATTTCAGTTCATATAGCTTTGACCAAAAGCCTCAGCCTGTACATACTTCTCTGATTTAAAGGAGTAGTCTGTGTAACTATATAGCATTCTTAGCTACAGAAAAAGAAGAATGGAGACCAAGGGGCACAGCTGAAATATGAAAGTGCACTGTCGTAAATACACGCACGCTTTAGCAGTGCCATAGTCTGTAAATTAATGTCTTTTGCACTGTGAAGTTTACCAGTAAGTGGTCCAGGATACAAAATATAGTCACACAGAACTCAGTTTTCACACTTACTCCTTGGTAGAACTATTAAAAATAAACACTTGCAGCTAACACATTGCAGAGCTGTCAAATGCCTACTAGTGTTGCAGAACTCTAAGGCAAGAATCTGTCCAAATGAATAAAGAACACAACTGATCAAAAGAAACTCATAGCTGCCTAAGAGTTTTAGAAAATTAGAAATTTAACACTCAGCAAGTGCGTCAAAACCACTTTTCATTTGCTCACTCAACTTTGAAACTCACAATAGCTGAATTACACACATATTTATACTGAGTATGTACAGCTGAACATAAATATGACAGATATTTATGAAACACTACGATGTAAATGGCTAGAACGTTTACACTGACTTGTGTACTGATCTAGTGAGTCACAGAGTCACCCCGACACAGCTGACTTGTTTGATCTAGTAAGTTTCTTGACATACTCAGTGAAAAACCACTTCACAGAAGTCCCAGCAAATAATCAGGCCCATCGTCCACTGGAGGCAAAGCTTCTGCTGAATGAGAAGTTGATTTCAGAGTTCTTGTATTTTCCCCAGGCACCAAAAGGCACTACTACCGCAGTACTGTTATCTTCACTACCATACTGTATTGCCTGCAAGGTTTAGCAGGAAGGAAGAAAAAAACACGCCAGATCAGAGTCTGTATGAAGAAACATCATCGTTCCTCTGGAAGGCTATAATTTCATTCAAAATACAGTTACTAAACCAGTAACTTCACAGCGGTTTGTGACTCATTCACCATGTATCAGGTTCACACAGTTTATTAGATTGTACGTAGAATAACAGATGACCCCCCCCCCGAAAAAAACCGACCATATTAACTATATGCCATGTAGCAATTTTGGCAACAGAAATACCAGTGGACTAAGACACAAGATGTGCAGCTCTTAAAGAAGAAAACAAAACATTCAGCATAGGGACTAATACAAGGTAAAAAGTAATAACCTAAGGAAATGAATGTATAAGATATAATGACAATATTATGCTCCCTACAAAATGGAAAAGTGGCATAAACTAAATTTCCTATAGTAGGAGAACTGTAAGTCAATTTTAGGAACTAATTCAAATAGCAAATGACATAGTCATCATTTTAAGAAGTGCTTGGGGTTATATTTAACAGCAAATGTATTTCAAAAGAATTAAAGCCTGAGGCCAAAACTGTGAGGGAAAGGGTTGATAAAAATATCTGATATAAAAAGCATCAAAATATAAAAAAGTTTTACAAACAAGTCGAAAGACCAAAACAGAAAAGTTTGCAACATCAAAGTACTAATATACTTAACATATAGGAAGTTGTTACAATAACCCTGAAAAAGACAAACATGCCTATAAAATAATGGAAGAACACTATACACAGACAAGAAATACAACTGCTAATGAACCTGTGCAGATGGTTAGTTCCACCAACAATGAAAAAAGATGCAAATTTAAAACACTACAATTTGACTTTTCTACTTATCAAATTGGCAAAAACTATGATAAGCATTTGGAGAAACAGAAATTTATAAACATGCTAAGGAAAGGATAAATTGGAATAGCATTTCTGGAGGGCGATTTATTAAAAGTTTTAGAATACAGTGTATCCTTTCACCTAGCAATTTTCTAAGAGCTTTACCTAAGAAAATAATATATGAAGGAAATAGATAAGCACAAGTAGATACGAAAATGTTTATACAGTGCTCCCCTGCTCTATAATATGGAAAACTGAACATAAACTAAATTTGCTGATTAGGGGAACTAGTAAATGAATTACTGTACACAAATATAGCAGAATGCCATGCAGTCATTAAAATATCTTTGCTCGTGTGAATGAGAACACACATATCTCCGAGAGGTAGGTGAAGTTGGGAAAGAAGTGATCACCCAACGGGATTGGGCCCATTTCTGTAACCTCATGAACACACACAGTAACCAAGAGAATAAATCATGCTTGCCCACCTATTTTCAAGCAAATAATGCTTTTTAAGTGAGGTCTTATGTCTTTATTACAAATATTAGCACTTAAAAGTTTGGGCTAAATTTGCCTTCCCAGTGGCAAAGGTAAAAATTGGGAAAGGCAAAAATAGCTATGAAATTAAAGCATGATTCGGGACGCCTGGGTGACTCAGTCGGTAAGCAGCTGCCTTTCGCTCAGGTCATTGATCCCAGCGTCCTGCGGATCTGGGATCAAGTCCTGCATCAGGCTCCTTGCTCAGCAGGGAGCCTGCTTCTCCCTCTGCCTGCCACTCCCCCTGCTCACATTCTCTCTCTGACAAATAAATAAATAAAATCTTTTAAAAAAATTAAAGCATGACTCTAATGATCAGTGATGGCTATAACTTCAAAGAGCTATCTATCCAAATACAATATTAAACAACACATGGAAATTTTACATTTTCTTTACTGGGTATCACTGGGTATTCCCAAATTTAGCTCTGATTGACACACTCACATATAACCTATCCATACACCTTTCTGAATTTGTTTGTTTTTTTTCACACATCCATTCTAAAAAACCAGACGTTGACTACCCTATAGTGTTCCTACACTGGATATTTACTTGGAGCAGTCCAGTTTAACGGTTTATGGTTGAATCCAGGAGCTTGGCTGTCTGGGTTTGAAGCCCAGTTCTGCAAGTTAATAGTTTTGTCATCTTGAATAAGTTACTTAACTTCTCAGCCTCTCTGCCTCGGTTTTCCTTATCTGTGGAAAGAGATAATACTATCTCTAACCTCAGAAGGTTACTGTGATGATTACATGAGTTAAATATATGTGAACAGAAGAGTGTCTGACACATAGTAAGTGATATTACTATTAACTATTATTGTAATTTATTATTGCTACTACTATCATATCAAGATGTGTACAAATCCAAAAAATAAACATAGCACGTTCTCTGGCACACAAGTTTTACTTAACTGCTTGGGAGAACTGTAAAAAATTTTTAAATGGAAATATTATGGAATCAAGTGTAAAATTCCTTGTAATACGAAGCCAAAACATAAGATTTCAAAGAAATCTCAAGCCTGTAGTAAACTTTCCGGGCTGTACTAAGACCTGCATCTGGGTTGTTCTTTTCTCTGCCCCACCCCACCCCCACCCCACCCCCACCTCACCCCAAATTCTGCTAGACTTTTCTAGCAGAAGATCTGCCGTGTCACCTGCTCAATCACAGCATGGGCTGCTTCATTGGGATCATGGCACTGATTGACAAAGTCACAGATCTCTTGACTATTCACCATGAAGTTAATTCCATCCGTAGTGAGGACCAGGAAGCTGTCATCGGCATGATGCAGCTGCAATCAGAACCAAATACATAGACTCAGCCTTCGAATAATCTTTAAAATTCAAAGATTTTATGTTTGCTGAGTGGTCATCTGTGTTTAAAAGCTTAACAGCGATAATGGAAGGCCGATATATTGGGCAAAATTAGCAACATTTAGCATCAACCACCAAGGACAAACCCAACATGTACTTGGTAATAGCACAAAGAAAGAAGCTAGACAGCCAAACGCTGAGAGGCAAGCATGTGGTAATGGTGGAGAGCACGGTCTCTGGAGCCAGGCTTCCTGGGTTTGCAATCTGCCTCTGCTTTTTGGCTAGGCAAACATAGGTAAGTTCGCCTATGCTCTAGATTTGTTTTCTCTGTAAAATGGGGTGGTAGTAGCCATTCTGGACAAAGCCTGGCGCATAGTAAACACTACGTAAGTATTTGTTAGACACAATGAATATAAGTGGGATAGCTATGAGACTAGAAATCATTCAATGAACAATCCCCTGCTGCCATCGTTGGGAGCCTCTGTGATATAGTACTAGGTACGGGCACTTGCAAGAGGGAAGTGTCAGCTCACAACGGGGTGTGTGTTGAGGGAACTGCAGTGTCACTGGGGCACTGACTGGTAGCATGCAAAAGATGTCCGAGAAAGGGAGGTGGTGCAAAAGGGAAGTGAAGGTCAGATTCCGAGAGGTAGTGACACTGGATGATAGGTGTCAGTAAGAAAGGACGGTAGAGCCATTCTACCAGGCTAATTCCAGCGCAGGGTAGAGTAAAAACCAAGCACTTCACCCTACAGTAGGCCAGTATCTTATTTTATCTGAAAAGTTCATCTATCCTTCCATAAACTACTCCTTTTAAAAGTCATACTGGCTTCAGTTAAGGCTTCTAAGAAAGCCTGTAGCTGGAAACAATCCTGCCTTCATTCCTTGCATGGGAATCAACTGTTGCAGATTGTTACCTTAATCCTCTTTGTTTCTGGTTCTGCTATCACACCACTGGTTTTAAGATCCAAATCTCCAAGACTCCTTGTCATTGCAAGTCTGCCATTCACATGAGGCTGTCCCAAACTATTCCAAGCTACAAAACCACCACATTTCTTGATCCTGGTCCAAGAAAAAAAGACTATGACATGATACCCAGGAAATGAAGGCATGGTTAAACTTAAGAAGAAATCAGTTTAAAATGCAAGGTTTCAGGGTGCCTGGGTGGCTCGGTCTGTTAAGCTTCTGTCTTCGGCTTAGGTCATGATCTTGGGGTCCTGGGATCAAGCCACAAGTCGGACTCCCTGTTCAGTAGAGAGTCTGCTTCTCCCTCTCCCTCTGCCCCTCCCCCCTGCTCATGCTCTCTCTCCTTCTCAAATACATAAAATCTTTAAAAAAAACAAATAAAAATAAAATGCAAGGTTTCATTTCTAACTTGAAATATGTAAACTGCATCCTCATAGAATGATCAGTGGAGGTGGTACCTTTCTTTTTCATCTTTTCTTTCTGGAGTATGGTCAATGGTCAGCTTCATGGGTTTTCCTTTTCTACACAAAATAGCCCGGCTATCCCCAACACTGGCTACAATCAGTTCAATACCATCTCTCACCAGGGCTACTGTTGCAGTAGTCCCAGAGGTCAGAAGGGTTGCTGCAAACATTATGAAAAAGAGTATAAGTCAGTGACAGTCAAATGATTGGATATGGAATTTTTATTACAAAATAAAACACAGGCATGTTAAACTAAGGCTGAAATATATCATTCTAATCTAACTAGAGCTATGCAAATAAAATGCAAATGAACTATGTAAGTAAGAGCATGCAGAGAAAGAAGTTATTTAATTCAGTAACAAGGCTCCATGCAAATAGAAAAAGTTGCTAACCTAATTTGGTAAAAAGTGAATCACTGTCTCCACATGGCCTTTATTCATATAAACTAGAGCTGACTTGAACTTATAATATGACACCCTTGTGTGTACTGATATCAGGCATCAGTATTAAAAGTATAACATTTTAATTAGATTAGCTAAAACCGCAGGATGACTTTAAGGTCTACTGAGCTCATTCAGGCAAGCTGACTTTTCTAAAATTTCTATGCATTCAGAATGCTTTCTCTTCCATTTCTTAACTCCTATCCTGTGACAGTATTATCAGTTAATAAGCTAAGCAAGAATGCCAAGGGCATATCATTTGCTCTTCAAGTGCTATATTTTATATTCTTTCCTTCTACATTTGTTTTAATTTTACAAATGTTCACCAAAAAAAAATCCCAAAATGGTTAAAGGTTCACATTCTTTTCTATTTATCTTTGTCCTCCCCGGACATGAAACAAAGTTACAGCCATCGTTATATTAGGAAAATATGGAGGGTGGAGAATGAAGTTCATTCTAGTTTCCCAAATGCTTAATGTAGTTCACATTTAATTTTTTCTGACCAATAACAAAATTAAATATTACTTGGCTTGACGTTGCTACTGTTTCCTTCTTCCAATCCAAACTGCATTTTTGCATCTTTCTTTGATTTATTCAAACTGCGTCTGCCCTAAGTTCTTTACTACTTGTTAAAAATTTTGAAGGTGCATTGAGCCTTGCCAAAAGTGGGAATACTGTGAAATTAAGGGCTAAAAAGTAAAGCAAATTGGAAGAAACTGAAAAAGATAACTTATTTAAAGCAGGTATTGTCTTCAGTAACATGGGAAATTCTTTAAAGCACCTAAATTAAATATTCAGGTGATCATCCAAAGATGATTTCTTCTTCAAAGGTAGATTTAGGAAAAATGAAGTGCTACTGATTTGACTGATTGAGGCTCAATCTTTCCAATTTTTTTTTCCAAAAAGACACTAAAAAATTTCATCAGTAATACATTTTGGACAGATAGAGATAGATATAAAAATATATTTTCCAATTGGTATATTAAAATGCCTGCTTTAATCAGAAACGTAAAATGAAAAAAAAACATTAATAAACCCTACTTAATCTTTTATATCCATGCTGAATCTAATTTATTGAGAAATAGCATTTACAGTTGCACTATCTTCCCATTGATCTTTTGATTTTGGAACTGTTGTGCAAGGTAGTATCTCAGCAATGCTAAAACATATTACATATTTGTCATTGTATAACGTAAATGTTTTAGCATAAATACCAGGGATGTTCATATTACAAAAGTTAACTTTTGAGTTCCCCAAAACGTTATATGATGGAACGTTCACCGTTTAACCACTATCATCTTTTCCAATGATGGGAAGCCCCAGGCAAGAGAGCACAGGCATTCACTCAGATGCCACCTGTCCAGGGAACTTAGTATTCCTCTCCTTTGCTTAAATGGTCAGCAGCAGCTTTTTTAAAAAGTGGTTTTAATTAGCTTCATCAAAAGAGTTAAAATTTTATAACTGCTTTCAGGTTTCTCTGTTTAGGATTCTATTGTCATTCATGGTCACCTCGGCCACCCAGGAATTTAAAAGAGCCTGAGTTTTACCCAACCCAACTTCACAGTTCCAAAATCCCAGGATTTATGGGAAAGTTTTCAAAACTAACTGTTGATTCTGGTTTGCTAAGCATCTAAGAAATAAATATCAAATAAGCATTTATTTCATTTAACATTTAACATGGAAATATAAATTCTCACTTTTTGCCCTAACAACAAAAACTATAAAACTAAGACATCTTTCAATAAGGTCTTAACACTCACTGGACATTTCCTACTGCAAGTCATCTCAACTAATGGGACAAAGAGGATGTGGGAACCTTCCAGTAGTCCAGGCTAGGAACCGCTGGACTCCTTCACCTGGGACAAAATTAAGCAGATCTCTCTTTCCACTGAAGCCCAGCATATAGTGTCCACGGGCTCCAGGTCTAGAGCTGCTGACCGGGCACAGTTCTCTGCCACAAATAACACGCACAGAGGCAAATAGGAAATTCACCCAGGAATTGTGCTCAAACATTACAAACCTGCAACACAGAGGAGGGCAGAGAAAGAGCAGCAAAATAAGGGGAAGGTTTTTTATTTTGGTGAAAATTTCACTAACATATTACATAATATTCCAGGAGGTGCCATATCAATGAATTCAAGACTCAGTTTGCCCAAGTTGATGGTATTTTGTAGTTGAATCTGTTTTTTCACCTCAGAGTAAAACTTCTTAGTTTCACAGCTTCCCACAGTTGGGAAAACTATGTCCAAATGCAGGCATACAAAACATACATGCGGTATACCACAGACATGCATCTATACACTCATGCTCTCTCTCACACACACACACAGACACACACACACACAGGCACACCACTCACACACACTTTAACAGTTAGTCCTGAGAAGTAAAACAGTACCTCTGCAGAGCTGAGAAAAAAAAAGGCACTGTCAATTTGTTTGGTACCAATATCAGAATTGTCCCAACAACGAGTGGGAAAATTCATGGATACAGCAGTGAATAATTTGTATCTGATAAGCAGTACATAGTTAGAGAAGATGTGCACTACAGTATACCACCAATTACTGGGATTCAAATATATATCAAGAAGGAATTAAAGCACCTCCTATACCAGATACAAGAAGTAACATATTTGTTTAATGATGCTTAATGCATTTTTTTAGTAGACGGATTAATTTAAATTGTTTAAATACTGGCTAATAAGGCTTTAGTGCAAGTTTATAAATTTATGGAATGCACAACATGGGTATTCTGCAGCTCTCTCCTTTCCCCAGTGTTGCAGGTCAACATATCAAAAGAAAAATGATCAAGTTTTTGAATGGCAACATAAGAATAAAAGCTGTACTTTTCGAAGTATAAACCCCCTGGTAATTATTGTTTACTGTGTAAACAATAATACATATAAATCAATACGGTTTTCAATATTTATTAAACACAGGTGTTCCAGACATGTAGGACTCATGAACACCAAAATCCAAGTAATGAGCTGAAGCAGTAACAGCACAAGAAGTATCTCTTCAGTGTCGTCTCTATTGTTTTTTCTTTTGGCTATGCCCAGTATAATAAGAGTGCTCAAAAACACTGCCTTTCTAACACTGATTATTTCGTAGAGATCAGGTAATGTGAAGAGCATGGATGTTTCCCATGGGACTCACGATGCTGCCACCAACATCTCACACTCTGAACACCAGAGCAAGTCTTCTCTTTTTGATCCATTTGTCTCTTGGGGAGCTTTGTTGCTTTCAAGCCTTAAGCAATCTAGAAACACTTGGAAGAGTTTATAGAATGTAAAGGATATAATCTCAGTTTTCTACCACCCCATGTGTTTTAAGGGAGATTTGTTCATAAACAGGAGAGTAATCGGATATCATTTGAATTTGCTGGCTGGTTTCATTAATTGTAAAAATACACACGACTGGCATGAATTAAATCCAGAAATATTTAAAGATGGTGATGAAATTAGCTCCATAAATAAGGGTGATTTCAAAATGTGACAACAAAAAATCAGTAAAAATAGCCAGCAATTTCATAAAGGCAAGATTCTTGCTATTTTTGGTAAGTGGCATTCTGATTTTCTTCTCCTCAAATCACCCCCATTTTAAACTGAAATAGTAACTATTTTAAATGCTAACAGGATAATTTGAAGCACTTGCAGATGTGACAGCTTTGGACTAAATTCTTGAAAAGAGTAAAATGTTTTATGTTCACTTTATTTTTTTCACTTTCTCTCAAGAAAGCTAATATAGTGTAATTGAGGGGGACCCCTCCCATATATACCCCAAATTCTACCATTGCTGATTCATTCCTATGGTTTAATCAATCTCTTTTCAGGCTTCCCCTCCTTAAAATTCAAATACACTCAGGAGTGATAACTCATTAAAACACATACATTATATTAAAAATTTGGTTAATTGGCTCTAGGATAATCAAAGAATAAATTGTAATAATGTTGGTGAGAAAGAACGGGCATGAAAAACCGGGTCAGTCCAAATAATTATTGAGTGCCTTCCAGATTCTATATGGGGTACTGAGCGCTGGAGATTCAAAATGAATAAGCATGGTCCCTACCTTTAAGCTGCTCACTAGAAGGGTTCAAGGAGGGAAAATGGGACTGGTGCTGATAGAAAAGTTTAAAAAAAAACCTGGAAAGGGCATACTGTACTTACTTCACAATTTTATTTAACTAGCCTGGGTCCTACCTAGAGCTCTGCCAAAAAGAATATTATCCACTCTTATAATACCGATACGGCTTCAGTTCTTACTAAAAAACAAAACAAAAAAATGTTTTTAATTTAAATAATAACCTTGAAATGTGAAACGGCATGTTTTTTCTAATTCACAAATTGAAAAGTTAAACAACTTATACCATCTATCTTCAGTGGCTTTAATATATTTGATAAAACAGGCCCCGAATATCAAAAGGCAATTTTAAACAATGTTGAAAGCCTTGGCCATTTACTAAGTATAAATTTTCAAGTTGTTCCAAAAATACTTATTTAAAAACACACACACAGACCAAGTGATCAATAAGAATACATACAAAACAAGATTTAAGAACAACAGTGTCATAGTAGACCCCTTTCCTTTAGTATTTAGTAGCACACTAGTATCATTCCATTGTGCTCCATTATACTTGCAAACAAATGGCCATTAAATGAAAAATAAATTTTAGAATATCTTATAAAAGTTCTGGGATCATTAACTCAAAGCATATGACAGGCGAACTAAGTTAAATAAATACAGTTTAAATTTATTATTAGAAATTATATTTTTATGATTACTTTCTTTGTACAACTGTCTCTGAGTAAGGCACCTTTAGAAAGTTTCCTTTAAGGTAGGCAAGTTAAACAAATTTTTCCCTAAGTTCAAAATTTCCTTGAATTATAATTTATTTAATAAAAATGAAAGGGGTCCTCTCATATTTTACACCAAGTCTCAGTTTTCAGCACCCTTGTTGATCAGATCCTTTACCAAAGGGCTGACTGCACCCCTGAAGGGTTAATGTTTTGGTTGTTGGCCCCCACACTCCCCATGATAAACTTGAGTGCTTTCTTCTGACAGAAGAAGAAATATAATAATAACAATAAGCTGGGCACACCACCTGCATTACAGCCAATAAACACCAATGGTGTGAGATACAGCCAACCTGGTTATGGATGAAACAAGAGCACGCCAATATTCAGAGTCATAAAAATGAAACTACAAGAAAGTGTTTGACTGTTCCATTCTACCTCCTAGATTTTACCCATTAGGAACAAGAGCTCAATCTTATACCTACAATTTACCTTCTCTCAACCTCTATTTTCAAAGGTGAGGAGCCAGCTGGAAGGAAAAAAGTCCAAAGGAATGAAAGAGAAGAGAAAATGGGCCGAATGATCTACAAACAAGAAAACAAATCCCTGAACAAAGAGAGTGGACGCTAATGCTTTTCCAAAAAGTATGATGACAGTAAGGTTCTCAAAAAAGGGAAGGAAAAAATCGTGTAAGATGGTGAATAGAGCTATCCTAGTCATCCTCTATAATCCTCGTCATTAAACACTGTGGGTGCCAGGAAAACCCCAGCCCTCACTCTGCGGCGGGCCTTATCAGTGAAATGAGGAGAATTTCCATCCCTCTGTTCTCCAACTGAAACTTGTGAAATGTTATTTCTGTGGTGCTCTGACGTCCTTTAAATAAAAAGATGAACCAAACACAGATTAATATTGTGTGATTCACTGTCAAATCAGTTATGAGTTCTGCATGCATATATTTACAAGTCACTGCAGAAGTTTTCAAGATTACCTTTAGGAGCAAAAGATGTGGGGGTCAGCTAACTAGAAAACACTAGCTACATTTTTCTGAATGCTTTTGATAAGTTTAGTCAAAATCAGAAACATTTTACTTTCAAAATTTAAGGACATACAGTACATAAATTTAAAAAATCAGCTGACGTGTCCTTGTGTTTAACAAATAAAAACAAAAATATCACTAGTTACCACAAAGCTGCAAGACCAAACTCTTTTAGAAGTGGGAGAAAACATATCTTCCTTCTAATTAAACAAAGTAGTGCGTATTAGCCATTGTCTTTTCTTATTTAGGACCAGTTAGCAATTTTTTTCTTGTCTGGGCAATTACTATGTGGCTAAACAAGATTACCCTATAGTGTATTTCGGTACTTTGTCATCAGATTCATCTAAAAAACCAAAAGCAGTAAACCCTCCCATAGTATGGCCCTCCAGTCCATATAAAGAGTAATTTAAAAATTTTTTAAATCTTTTAAAAATTCAAATTCAGTATCAGAACCATGTTAGAGCTTCAATTTTTGGAAAAATTCTCCAATATACTTCATTTAAAAATGAAGTACTGACACTACTTTGGATTCCAAACGGCATTTAAAGTTATTCCTTATATAAAATCACTTTCCACATAAGCATCCTCACAAATAAACTTACATTTCCACCCCAAAGGCTTAAATTGTTTCCTTTCATTAGATATGCCCCAAGATCCTAAGGAATGTGATTGTTTTACTTACCATCAGCAGACAGGTGGGCGTGCTTTGCAAAGGCTTTATCTATTTCTAGAAAAGCCAAGGTCAACACAGTTTCCAAGTTCTTCTCCTTAGGAAGCAAATCCCTTTGTGGAAAGGAAAAGAGAGTCCCAAACAATCATTTTATAATAGGTTTCTCTTCTTCATCTAGGTCCCTCTGGCTAGCTGTTATTCCATACAATGGACCTCCATGGTTTGCCTCTCAGATGCTTAAAATCCACAGATCAGCAAATGAAATTAGGAAATAACTAGACATGGAGATAAGCCTTTAAGAACAATAAAAGTCCAAGTCTCCGTCCTTAAAGAATAATACTTCTATCCACAATCCTGACAGGTCAAAATTCCTTCAAATAAATTTATGTCACTGAGTTCAAAATATGAATAAATCAACAGCATGAATAACTATACACAGGATGACAACAGTCATATGTTCTCCCCTTCTTTTAATTCAAGTCATATGATCCCCAAAATACATTAATAATAACTGCAGTAAATAAACTTTTTAAAGATCTCCAAAACACCCTCGTTAAATGCATTTTCCCCGTACTACTGTCAATCATCTAAAGCTATTCATACCACTCGCAAGAAGAATTATCATTTATTGAAGTACTATATGTCGGGCACTGGTAGGAGTAAATGCTTTTCTTTATACATGAGATCATGTACTTTATGTTACTTAGCTTGAAATGATCACAAATCAAAGTGCTGTTATCCTGGTCAATGCTCTCACCAGGTGAGTTGTCAAAACATACACCGTGGAATGGTAATAACCACCAGTAATAAGTGGGATGCTTAAGCTACCGCTTGTTCGTAAAACAATGGTATGGAACCACTCAACTAGGTTAACAGTGAACATCTCAGCCAAAAGGTTAAAGTTTAAACATGAAGTATAAGGTAAACTGCAAAGTCAAGAGCGAAAGTCATTGTACATACATGATGCATTTCTCCATGTGAGTGTGACAGAAATCAGCAGCTGCAGGTCCGCCGTGCCCGTCATACACGGCAAAGTACAGGACCTCATCCGTTAGCTGAGCGCTGACAAACCGGTCTTCATTCTCTTTTCGTTTGCCAATGTGCGAGGCGCAGCCTACGTTTTCCAGACTGATTTTGGGAATTGGCTTGCCATACTTAATGCTGGGCGGCAGCAGAATGGGCTCATCGATGCGGTTATCCCAGATCCCAAAATTGTCCCAGGTGGCTGGACGCCCGCTGCCATCCGGGTCAAACCGAGAACACCTAGGCTCCGAAGTGGAGCTATGGCAGGTGGGTGTCAGCCGCTTGTCGTCCTGCAGTAGGCGGGAGCTCAGCAGCACTCTCCTTCTCACGTGGCTCCCACCACTTCTAACCAAAGTAATTAAGGCAGCTGTGGACATAACTCAACTCCAAAGGACTCAGGAATGAGGGAACGGTCAATAGAACGACAATGGAATGTCTTCCAAAAAAAAAAAACAAAACAAAAAACGATGCGACTGAGAAGAGAGAGAGAGAGAGAGATTCCATCAGTAATTTCACATATAACTGATGTATCATTAGATATTACCAAAGCCTAAGGCCATAAAGAATGTGGCACCTAACAGCCTACTTCTAAGAATAGTGGATCAAAACCAAAATCAATTTACCTACCCCTTTCACAGTGCTTAAATTCTATAAAAGTTTAACAATGTATATATAGCATATAGAACAAGTGTTTCTCAAACTTCAACCTACAGTCACCTGGGGAACTTGTTAAAATGCGGATTCTGTTTCAGTCTGTCTGGGGTGGAGCCTGAAATTCTGCATTTCGAGCCAGTTCCCTGGTGACAGCAAACTGCTGATGCAGCAAGGCTGTACTTCGCATAGCAAGAATATAAACTGTGGGTGTAAATAAATATTCTTCCCTTCATTAACTCCTTTGCTCTTTAGAAAAGGTAGGGGCAAATGTTGACAGTACCAGTCTCCTCAGGGGGAAAGAAATAAGAAAAGTAATTGATTAATAGAATTGTTAGGACAGTTCTGCACTCAGAGTGCCCAAGTTTTGGCAAAGACACCATCTAGGATCTAAATTCTGTTTTCTTTTCAGGTTTGTCAACTTACTAAACTTCACATATTTCATTACTATGGTTCATGCAGAAAGGTTTGTGCAAACACTCCCACGGGCACAAGGGTGAGCCAGTTCCGATGTGTGTGATCACTGGGATTGGGGGGCACCACTTTGTGGCTTCTGAGCAACTGATCTATGCATTTACATTAACAGCTGCTGGTCTCCAATCTACACACCCAGCAGCCCAGCCCTTGCGTGCTGTGGAATACCGCAGCCAGAGCTAGTGCCTGAAACCACACTACATTTCTTTGAAACTATTACTCTGCACCCCCATTTCTGGACTCTGTCCCAAAGCTGAATCCTACCCTGGGTGTTGTCAGGGGGAATTCCTACACCCCTGCAGGAAGGGCTGTGTTTCTGGCAGTTTTCCATACAAATAAGGTTCTAAGCAAAAATTCAACTCCACAGTACTTTGTTCTGTTACTTTATGTATTAAAAACCAACTGGAAAAGATAGCATAATGTCAAGATTTGATAATGCTGGTGGAGGGCATACAGGTATTGTATTACTCTAATTGTATGTTTGAATTATTTCACAATAAAAAGTGGACTTGAAAAAATATATCTCAGGAAAAGGCACATACACACACACACACACACACACAAAGCCCAACGTGAGTGAACCAGTCAGTAAATGCATTGCAGACTTCAAATAATCATTTTCAAATAAATTTTTGGAAATCAGTCTAGCTCTGTGTAAGAACAGTAAATAAAACAGTAGAGTGAAAAGATGAAGTTTCAAAGAGCACCCTTAGATATCCATGCGATGAAAAACATGCGCCCTGCCTTCATAGCAGGCCTCCCAAAGAATTAATGTACCATGAAAGACTTAGGAGACCATTCCTTCTTGGCCCTTTAGCTAATATCATGTATAAAAGATTGAAACTCACTTCTGTGACAACATTACGGGTGGAGGAGACATAGTATCTCTGGTTATCAAGTATCAAAGAGAAGCAACATTAAATTACCAAAAAAAGGTATTTATTCCTCTGCTTCTGATTGAAGGTGGTATTTTTATTCACCAACACTATGTTAAATAAGGGTAAGGACTTATGAAGAAATTTCAAACTATAATACAATCTACGATAGGGAACTAAGCACTGATTATTGATGGAGATAATTCACAAAGCAGCTTTATACCATATAGAAAAAAATAAAATTTTAAGATGCATTTATTAGAAACCACTCATATTTGAAGAGTGCACCAGAAATTAGTGAAGTGCAATTCTTTTTTCTTTTAAACTGAGCTATGACTGACAATACAACATTATATTAGTTTCAGTGCACAATATAATGAGTCTGTTTTTGTATAAGCTAAGTCCTATTCTTTTGGTTTCAATCTGAAACCATGTATGCAATATTCAGCTTTGGGCCATTTTGCAGTCATTCACCTACTTCAAACAAGAGTTCTAGAATTAGAAGCAAATAAATATTGAGTAAATATTTTTGCAGCTCTTCTAGGGCACTCTTGTCTTTCTTCTCTCTCTCTCCTCCAAACAAAACAAAACAAAACCCAGAGCTGCATTTTTAGCAGGAAACAAATATCCACTGGAAACATTTAAGAATGAAATAAAAGGGGGCACCTGGGTGGCTCAATTGGGTGAACATTGTACTCTTGGTTTCGGCTGGTGTCCTGATCTCACGGGTTGTGGGCTCCAGCCCCACCATTGGGCTCTGTGCTCAGCACAGAGTCTACTGTAGATTCTCTCTCCCTGCCCCTTCCTCCTCACACTCTGGCTCACTCTCTCTCTCTCCCTGACATAAAAAAATAAATAAATCTTTTAAAAAAATGAAATAAAATGCAAGTTAGGCAGTTTCTTTAAAATCAATCATCAACCTGGCCTCCTTCCTCACTTATTATGTCCACAATCATCTCAGAAAGTAAGCAGAACAGTTATAGGAAAACATTTACTTTAGGGAATACTTTTGGCATAGATGAAATGTGAGCCAGATATACAGCTAGTTTACAAAACTAGATCAGCACCACTTACGTAAGCAGGTGACTTTGTATATTTTCAATGCAATAGAACTAAATCTTATTAATCTCCATATTCCCTGGGGAAACAATTCAAAGAGGACCTGTGTTCTCAAGCTAAATAACTACTTTGAATTAAACCTGCACATCAGGAAAAGCTTCCTCCAGAGATTCAAGCTAGGAAGTAGCCATCAGCTGCCCCCAGTCCTCCAAATGCCCATAGAAATGACTACACACTGACCAGCAGACAAGAGAGTATACTTTATGATATGGAAGAAGTCTGCAGGGGAAAAAACAAAACAAAACAACACATCAGTGTTCTTCATAACAGAAAGAGTGGAAAACAAACTGACAAACACCTAGGAGATATTTTATTATTTGTCAGTTCAGCAATTATAAATTGGCATCTGTTTATCATTCTCAAAAGAAAAAAAAAGTTATTCAGGAATCCTTTATGTCAATCTCTCAGTCAGAAATCAAGACTAGCTTATTTTTATAAACCATTTGAACATTTATATTCAAACTTTGAAAGTAAAAGACATCCAAAAGAGTCAAGGGGTAGAAGTAATTCTGCTTGAAAGTTGTTTGAAGACACAAAAATGTCAGAGCAAGAGTTAAATCAACTAAGAGCACAAGAACACATTACCCACACACCATATTCAACTAGAAAAATAAAATGCAAAAACTATGCTAAGCAAGAAAATAAAGATAAAGAACTTGGCTGGAATCCTAGTGACAGAACAGGTTATTTATATCAGCAACCTAAACTATATTGATAGTCATAGATCAAAAGGGAAAAAAAATGGACAATCTTCCTTCCAGACCAAACTTTTCCAAATTCCTTTTTATTTTCCAATCAAAACAAAAAATGTATGACCCACAAATTTACTTTAATCACACGAATTTTTAAAAATGTGAGTATGCACATACATATATACACACAGAGAAACCCTATATATTCTATATACTGTCAATAAATAAATGCCTGAAAACATTTTCCTTTTTCATCATTTTCACATTGATTTGTGTGACCAGGCCTTCTCCATATACTTCCTTAATGTTTTAACAGTTTAATATGATACTTGAAAGTCCTGACACGGAACTCTTGACCAGTGAAAAATGTTGGCACCTGGTTTAACAATTATGACTAGCAGGAGGGATTCTCAGCAAAGAGGGCTAAACTGGAAGTAAGCTCTGAGAGCACAAGAGTAAGGCACAGAAAACCCACATCCTGAGAGGAGGAAATCTCAGGTGAAATGCATCAGGAAGGGAAAAAAATGCATTTGGTTTGTAGTAAACTTCTGAAGTACATACTTGATTTAAAAATAAAAGGTGGTGAAGAAAAGCCACAATATACAGCTACAAGACTGCTATGCCACATCTTCATATCATTCCCATTTTATAACCCCTCAATGGTTTAAATATCTCAGGGCTGTCCAAATTTATTTTTGGGTAAGAGAGTCACTGTCTCTGGCAGGAGGATACACTGGGGATTTGAGTTAAACTGTTGACTGCTGAAAGCAGGTCAAAAGGACAATTTATTGTTGTAATTTCAGGTGTGTGCCAAAATTATTCCAGCATTCTATGGTTCAGTATTACAGAAAGCTGCTTAGATTTATCCCTCCAGCAAAAATATTTAAGAAAATATTCATATTTGCCCATTATAAAGTAGCACGCAGGTATCTTCACATCAGTAACTTCCACAAAAGAAACACAGGTAATTTTAATATTCTCAAAGCAAATATTTATCAACTTTTCTAAAGAAACCAATGCATCCCAATAAATTCAAATGGTATGGAAACCTCCCGAAAGTATTTCAGGAAATGTGGACTCCAATATCTTATCAGTACTCTGCTGCGAGGAAGGGAAACAAACTGTAATAGTCTACATGAGGGAAAGAACAACAATAAAAACCCCAAATGATTCCCCTTGGGTTTGATGTGAACATGTTTAGATGTGTGAATAGAGGAATGAAAGTCGTGAAAAGTATTCATGGTTCTAATTCCATAGATTATCTTTTAAAACATCTTTGTTAATGTGGCTACAACTCAGAGACCACATTCCAAACCTGTACCTTTATACTTCATTTAAGGA
Organism: Ursus maritimus; assembly: GCF_017311325.1. Classification (NCBI taxonomy): domain Eukaryota; kingdom Metazoa; phylum Chordata; class Mammalia; order Carnivora; family Ursidae; genus Ursus; species Ursus maritimus. Next base: position 12,746,983 of record NW_024426996.1, on the reverse strand, counting down.
TTTTCCTTGACATTCCATACTACATCAACAGCACATCTCCCCTCTTCCTTCCTCTTCTCTAAGATTCTAGTCAAGGGAGGTGCCTGCGTCAGTCATCAGTAGAAAGTGACTGCGGTTGGAACAAAAAAATCATTAACAAAACTCACTACTCAAAAATTGTCACTATTTTATTACCCCAGTGGTGCATCTGTTCTCTTCCTCTAATACCATGATATCACTACTCTTCTTCAAGACCATTATAATCCGTCACTTGTCACTCATTTTGAAACCGACGACAATCTCATTCCTTCCTCCAAACAGGTGGAGGATGGGTGCAAAGGGCTTAAGAGGCCTTGCTGCACATTTTCAGTCTGAAGCTCAGAAAGTCCAGTGGAGCTTTAGGGACTCCAAATTCCCTGGCTATTTCCACTCGGAGTCTCGTCTTTGTCGCCTCCTGTGAAATCTCGCAACTACATGAAGCTGTTGCTTAAAAAAAAACAAAACAAAAACAAAAACAAAAACAAAAACAAAAACCCGCCACAAGGCCTCTCTTGGCAAAGCAAAACCCACATCCTCAGATGGGCACCAACCAGGGCTCTGCATCCTGCTCTATTCCGGTCCCCTGAAACGCTCACCCTCGGACAATTCAGGATCCTGGGCTCGCTCGCTGGCTTGACAGATGAGTAGCCAGTATGATACACAGCAGGAAGCACACCCGCCCGCCCGCGCCGCTCTGCAGATGGCTGGGCTCCCTCCAGCACCTTCCGCCGCCCGGTCTCCGCCTCCCATCCACCCTCTCTCCGCACAGATCTCGGATGTCGCCACGTCTCCCTCACCCCGGTTGCATCTGCGACGGAGACGGCACGCTGACCCCTGCAGCATCTTCGAGTCCAGGGTGCAAGCAGGGCGACCCGGATCCTCGCTACGGCGAAACGCGAACGAGCAGCTCCCGCCCTTTTCACCATCAGGTCCATGGTCTCTCCTGTCTTCCAACCCCGGCCCACTCCACTCGCAATGGTGGCGCCTCCAGCCTGCAGGCAAGTTCAAGGCCGAGCGCCGGGGTCTCGGCGGGAAACGCCCACTGCCGGCAGCGCAGCGGGGGTGGGCCCCCGACCGGAGTTGCTGCTCATGACCTCCAAAGAGAAGAAAGCGACGCACAAAGAACCCAGACGCTGACTGTGGGGCTGGGGGATTTAAACCTACCTTTCCCCTCCCCTCCTTGAAGAACCCTCCGTTTACTCTTCATTCCGCAAACCCTGAGCGCTGGGATGCGACCCCGCCTATAAATAATATCATAAACTGTTAGAAATAAATGAAGTGTACTCTCTAGGCTCTTACCTCGCGATGGTTACGTCCCTGGAAATTTTCTAATTAATTAACAGAGGGCGGGGAAGAGACTTTGCTGCTGGGTAAGTAAGATTGCCTTCCCCGCGGTTTTCTGCTTTCTGGAGCAAGCACCTAGAACAGCCACTGGCTCTTCTGCTGGAAAATCTCGAGAATTTTTCACCCGCAGTGAGCCAGATGGCGAGGGGGAAGGCTGTTCCTGCTGACTGACGGCAGCTCTGGCCAATCCGCGCTCGGAGAGGCGGTGCGCCGGCCGCCCGGGCCCTAGATCGCAGCCAATCATAGATTCCAACAGGACCGAGCCTCCCCGCAACTGCTATTTGATTTGGCTGACTTCAAGCAGCTCGCGCTAGAGAGACGTCTACTTGGGCCAGTAGCTGCTCGAGCTGACATCCCGCCCCCCCGGAGGCCTTGACAGTAGGGCCAATGAAGGGACTCCTGGGAGGTGGGTGGGATCGGGACATTGGGTAAGTGCCCGCCTGTCGAGGAGGGGTGTGTGTCCCTTGTGGCAAGGGGGCAGTCGTTGTGACAACTAGAAAACCGAGAACGAATGCCAACATTTTGCCTGGGCAGAAGGGCTTGAAAGGCATCTGGTTTCACTGCTATTCTTTGGAAAACTCACAGTGCAATGTTCTTCGTGACAGAACAGGCATCTTGTGATCCCTTGGGAATGTCGATTCATTCGTTTGACAAGTATTTCTGTGTTTATGGAGGACTTTTTGTATGCCAGACACTGCCAGACATTGGCGCTTCAATCCTGACACAAATACACGTGATTTCTGCCTTCATGGAACTTACAGTCTAATGAGGAAAACGGAGCAAACAGGTAAACAAGCAAATGAGACAAGAATCACGTCAAGGACGGATATAGACCAAGTGTGGATATAGAGAATAATAGGAGGTTGACATTAGATAGGGAGGGTTGTTATAAGAGAACTTTATAAGCTGCCATTTAAACAGAGACTTGAAGAGTGAGAAGGAAATCAGTCAGTCAGCCAAGGAACCTGAAAAGCGACGATTGTTCTGGGCAGAGAGGACAAAGGTCCTCAGACGCGACA